>NC_048428.1:5617307-5623155 GCF_013103735.1 Etheostoma cragini | reverse complement strand
ATATATACTGTATGTTTTTTAAAGATAATTTTTTGGGGCTTTTCCCTTTATTGTAGTGGACACAGTTGAACGGGGGAGAGAGATGGGGGATGACACACAACAAAGGGTCGCAGGTCTGCAGGGCTCTTACTGGGTGAGCCCCCCCCATTCTAAAGCTTCTTAAAGCCTTTTTTATCCACTGTGGCCATCACATCTCTGGTCAAATAATACGTTATACCATTGGGTACAGAGTCCCCCTGGGGTCAGCTGAGAAAGATAAAACCATGCGCATGAATCTGTTCATGTATTTCATCTGTATAAAAATAGGACAGATAATGTATATACAGTATATCCTTACCTTAATTATAACTTGTCTCCTCCTAGTTGTACTACAGCACTTACTGTTAAAACATACGTTTGGAGACACTACCTTATTTAATCGTTATATTAATAGGTATTTTTGTGTCGGTGTCGTAGTTTGCTGCTAGAGACCAATCCTTTTTCTCCAGGTTGGAGGACGGCTCGTTTTGACAAAAATTAGTTTGTAGCTCGTTGTTAACCTTACTGCGTTAGGAAAGCTGCGTCATTTGTGATTTAATATCATTTCGCTATAGAGTAGTTGATCCAGGAAGATTGAATCTTTGAATATCTTTCCTACTTTGCTCATTAAACACGGTTTAGTTTGTTTTTTCTCCGCTGACCCCAAGGGGGCCCGTACGTGATGATGATGGTGATTTTGGCTTGTCTCTTTTATGTCTTGTCTTACTTTGTGGCACTAACAAAACCAGTTGCTAGTGTCGCTTGTTAACTGCAACAGTTTTTTGGGGGGATTGTATCATGCACCATGATTGGTTTCACCTTGTTGTTTCTATCTATTTCCTCATTTCCACTGTCACTCTGCCACGCAGTCAACAGACGGGATGCTTCGCTCCACAAAATATTGCATACTTATTGTGACAATTTCAACACAATATCATATCAGTCAAACATAATTTACTTTTTCAATTAATAAAAGCCTATCAACAAACTATACATGTCTGGCCCTTGATGTGATTTTGATGTGCCAATGTGGCCCTCAGTGAAGCTGAGTTAGACACCCCTGATATAAACCAAGCCAAGGCCTTGCTGCTGGGCTTCCATCAGGCCCGGCTCTGATGTATGGCCTCACCGCTGAGCTCGGCCCTTCCTCCAAATTAAAGTTCTCCTGCTCCCAAGGCTGGGAGACACAGCACGTCTTGTCACTCAATGTTGTGTGTGTGTGTGTGTGTGTGTGTGTGTTACATATTACTCATTCCAGCCTTGTCCCCCAGCCACAGACAGAAGAGGAGAGAAGAAAAATAGACACATGGGCCACAGGAAGAGAAGGAGCAAGAGGAGAGAAGCTCAGAGGATGGATGTGATGACAGTGTGTGTTTGTGTGGGACTGCAGAAGATAACAGCTGCAACAGATGAGCTTCAGGCTCTCTCTTACACTCTGGTTTCTATCACACGGCTTTAAACCAACAGCTAGTGACAGTCAGCAATTAAGACAAAACACACACACACACACACACACACACACACACACAAATGCACACACTGTATCAGCAGCACTGTTACACTACGTTCCACCAAACCTTTCCACCTCAAACCTTGTCATAGTACCCGTTCCTTATTTTCAGTTTCACTCTCTCTACCTCCCCCCCCCCCCCCCCCTTTGTTACCAAGGCAACAAAGTTCCCACAGTTAACGAAGCTGTCCCTTTAAATTAAGGAGGGAGCAGGTGTTGGACCGTGTTTGTTGTTCTTTAATCCTCAATTAAATGAGATGATGATATCACGGCCACTGCCTTGCTTTTTTTATTGCCACCATGTCATCTCATGACTACAGCTGATGTGTCACCCTTTGCCAAATTCTGCCCATTTCTGCCCATTTCTCTTCCTTACACAATTGTTTTTACCCTTTTCCCACAATTGTTTCTCCCTACTCCTTGATCCTCTTTCTCTCGCTGTCTTCCTCTTGCTCTAACGCAGGCGATTGGCTCATTACAGTTAACAAGCTTCTTTGCTCGTGTGCCAAAAACACTTAACTTGCCGTTTAGCTAAAGCACAGAGCATCAGCCCGGCAATTACAAACCATTTCAAAGTGGCAAGGCTCCATACTGAGGAGACAATTACAGATTGTGTTTTGAAGAGGGTGATTGGTAAATGAGCATGTCAGCATACAGCAGTGGACATCTGCTGCATTCACAGGCTTCAACCCTCATTTGGAAATTAGCATTGGTTTGGTAGATAGTGGTGATGGTGGAGGTTGGAGGGGTGGTTACTTCTTCATGTTCAATTGAGCGAAGAAAGGCTCGGGAGAGCTGGAGAGGTACATCAGAGTACATCTTTTGAATGTGTCTGCACCTCCCCCTGTCCCTGTGTCTCTCACTCTCTCTTTCTCAGCCTATGCTGGGGTCTTACATAACCACATTCAAAGATGGAGAGAGTGAGTGAGGGAGTGGGAGAGAGACAGAGAGGGCAACACAAAGGGCAGAAAAGTGCACACAAAGGAATATCGGTAAAGGAAATGGAGGAAGATCACTGATTAAAGAAAAGCAGATCTGTTTACACACATATAGATTTGCATATACTGTATGTATTCAAGCCATAAGCACACAGCCCTTACCATACAGAGCATAGGTATTTTAAGTGTTTGCTTGATTTTATGGAAATCCCTTGGGTCGACTACCTAATTTATGCACTTTGTCAAGGGCCATGAAAATGATGCACGCGCGGAATTTTCCATTCAAATAAGCTCTTCTATTCTATTCAAATGACATCCACTGACCTTAAAATTGGCACCTTTCCCACCACCTGGGCCCTGTGGAGTTCTCCCTGACACACACACTCCCATGCTCGTCTGCATGCTCTTGATTTTAGCGTGCCTGTGAACTCTGTAACCTTTGTTCCTCTCTGATCTGTGGATGTTCTGCGTTGAATCACACCTCAAACTTTGAGCTGTGGGATGTTCGGGTCAAATAGAAACTCTGTTTCTGATTCTGAGATTCTTCCTGGAGAATTAGTAATGTCCAGTACATACCTGTCTGGCTTAAGTGTGCATTCCTCTCTGTCTTTAAACAGTGAGAGAGCAGGAACCTCCGGCAGACAGGGACACAGAAGGATGGGAGACTTCATCATATTAATTAACTGCAGCCTCGGACAGGAAATGAAACTTGTCTTTTCCCTCTTGTTCTTTCTCCTCTCCCTATCCCTCTTCCACCTGCCACTGTCCACACTGTCCCATATACACAATGTGTCTTTGACCCATAGACTGTCTTGAACCCTTGAGTTTGGCATTTTTTGAATCACAAGTGATCATGTTTACCTTTATTTTATTATCAGGGGAGTGCATTAACCCTCATGTTGTCCTCGGGTCAAATTGACCTTTTTTCCTATATCAGTGTTCTTTTTAATTTGTAAACAACATGATTGATTCCACACAACACTCTTTGGCAAGTAAAAATCTCTACTTTCATTCATTCTGGGGGGTCTTATTCAATTTTATAGAATTTGGAGAAAAAAATCAAAGGGGTTTTGAAAAAGTATTGAGGAAAAGTTGACATATTCCAGTCGGTAATTATCCATCAACATCCATTCCTTTAATTTTAGTTTAAATAATTCCTAATTTCTGCTTTTCTAACTCAAACATCAGGTATAATATCCTATAAATGAGGTTTATTGACCTAAAATTCCAAAAATAACTATAAAACTAAAGTTATTAAGTTAGTGTTATGTAGTGTTGAACATAAAAAAACATTGAAAAAAGCGTCAAAAGTGTTGAAAAAAGACACAGGGTGAAAACAGAATCTGCAACAATGTGTAGTACAACAAAAATATAGTGTTTTTTGAAAATGAAACCAAGTAAACCTATTCTGGTTTCTGTTAAAATATCTCCTGTGCAGTCAGGTGTGCATATCACTTTGCGAATCCTATTCAGTTTTATTGAGCATGCATGCGAAATGATGGTTGTATCAGAAGGGGCACAGTCATCCTTCCAAGCTCCATGATGCAATCATAATGAACCGAATCAAATGAGGTCCACAAACCCTCCAGGCAGACCCCGTGATGTGTGAATTTTCATTTCATTCAACGTCTGAAAAGCAAGCAGAGTGCTTTTAAAATATGTCATAACTTGATTTTAATTTCATCTCACTCTCGAAAACCAGCCAACTGTGGCAAAAAGTGAAAATTAGAAGGGAAGTGTATAGAAAATGCCCAGCGATCTGCCCCCCCCCCCCCCCCCCCCCCCCCCCCCCCCCCCCAGTCCATTTGCATTTGTATCTTTTCAGATTGAAAGAAATTTAATTTAACAATCGGTCAATTCATGCGGGCATTACCTGGATGGACCTCTTCTTTTTTCGTAGCATGTAGCCGGTGCTTTGGAACACCCCCGACCTGTAACCTGTAGGGACCTGTGTGAATCCCTGTGTCCACACGTGTAGATGTTTGCGATGTGTGATACATATATTTAAGTGTATGGGTATAATGTTGTGTCTTTCACTCTATGGAGATGCCATGTGTGCAGATTCGGGTGCCTCCAGTGGACCCTCCTCCAAAGCGCCCTGAAGGAGGGTCTGGCTACTCCACATAGCATTTGGTAATGGGAGGAAAACAGTCTTTTGATTACAGGTACTTTTTTTAGTACCACCTCAGTTGAGGTTCCTAGCGAGCTGAGGCGATACCAAATTACATGAGTAATTGCAGTCTGCAGTCACGCACTCTTGAGCATCCCTTTACTCACATCAATTTCACGTATCCAACATTAGTGTACTACACATCAGCAGCATGGTGGCCCAATGGTTAGCACTGTGGCCTCACATCGACAACGTTCTGGGTTGGAATCCAGGTCCTTCCGGGCCTTTCTGTGTGGGGTCTGTATGTTCTCCCCATGTTGGCGTGGGTTTCCTCCGGGTTCTAGCTCTGTAAATGGCTGCCCAGTGCTCCCTTAAGGGATGGGCTAAATGCAGAGAATGAATTCCGCTACATCTAAGTGACAATAAAGCGCCTTTAAAATTCCTAAACAAGATGTTATTAGGATAATGACATATTGCCATTTTGTACTTTTTTTGCACTGTGAAAAACTTCCATATGTCTTCACAATATGCACAGTACATTTAGAGGAAGTAACCCACTTGTGGGTAGAGGTAGGGTACTGCTGTGAACCTTTGACCACCTTATTCCACTCTTCATCTCTCAAGCATAAGCATCTGTGACCAATCGCCTTCCCTCCATCACTTCACTCTCTCATTTCTCAGTCCTGTCAATAGAAGACAGTGGATGAGCAGAGGTAATGAAGACAGAGGAAGAGAGTGCTCTTGATTAGAAACAAGCTTTTCTGATTGACTTTGCAGTAAGTGGTGGGGAAGGGAATGTGGAAGCAAGGGATTAGTTCGATCATGAGAGAGAGGATTGTATTAGATTGATTCTGGCATGCTCCTGATATGTAATCATTCTCTTAATTCATCTTCTGCATCATCGACAAAACAATTGATCTTTAAGATATTAGTATAGATCCCTGTGTGCTTCCTAGGGAAAAATACTACTTAACATAGAGTGATTGTATTGAGATAGTAAGATATTGCGTTATCATAGCCTCAGCTAAAATCAGATCGCAGTTGAAAGATAAAATTCTGTCTCACTCCTCTCACTCCTTTACTTTTCAAGTAAGTTGTATTTAAATCTCTTATAAGTTGGACAACATTGGAATACCAGACATGTTTTTGCCAATCCAGTCATCTACATTAAGGTTTCCACCGCAGAACAAACCGAGGCCAGCACACCTCATTCTTTATCCAGGGCAGGAGCTCCCTGGGACGGACAGCAAGTTTAGTGGATCCCCCCCCCCC
>NC_048428.1:5613926-5617207 GCF_013103735.1 Etheostoma cragini | reverse complement strand
GTGTGTGTGTGTGTGTGTGTGTGTGTGTGTGTGTGTGTGTGTGTGTGTGTGTGTGTGTGTGTGTGTGCTTGTGTGTGTCTGTCTCTGTTATTGTGCATATAAGAATAATAAGGAAAGATTGTTATGCCCTGCCACCTAGTGGTTTACTGGGACCAGTATTCAATGCTGGACTTGGAACAGAGACTCAGTAAGATTTCAGTCTGTAGACTAAAGACTTCCAGAATAAGCTCAATAAAACCCCTTAGATCCGTCCCCTTGGTAACATGATACTGATGTTGTGTTTCATTTACCACTTTAACATGTGCGGTAATGTACTTGGTTTTGAGTGGCCGTTATGATCATAATCACTAGGACCAGTAACGACAACGATTACACAGAGCCAATAACACAGCTGAGTTAAACCGAGGTAAATCCTGTGTATTGAATCTGTTTTCTTCCACATTGTATAGCTTGGACTTCCATGGCGATTAATACACATTCAATTAGGGGGGCCAGTGTGTTGTGGGTGAGATGTATGGCGGAGGTGTGCAAACAGTAATAGCACAATGACTCTTCCACCCTGGTATTGTACACATTCTGTACAAGGAAATCAGTTTCCTTCAGGAAAAATGTTTGCATTATTGCAGACCTTTATCTGAAGTGTCCAAAAGCGTTCCATCTCAGCAATATCCACTGCAGTATTGGGCATGTTGGCCCTATGTGGTTCACCACCATATAATGTAAAATTGTTGATCAATTCCTAGGAGAAAGTGGTACCCAGCTGTGTATTGCAAAATATAAACTACGTTAAGAGCGCAATGACCGGATTAGCAGAAAACGATTGATTTTGCTACCTGACACAAAATGGAGTCCTCTAGGCATACACAGGGTCAGTAGTGTAAGTGAATATGTGAAGGATTTCCTACTCAGTCATCTGACTGACAGAAGAAAAACAGTCTTTGTGCTTTATTTCTGCTGCTTATCCTACTTGGGATAAGCGTAGGTTTGGACTTTTAGTTTAGTGTTGGGTTTCACCTTCTTTAACCCTCGTCTTTCCTTCCCGCCAACCTGGACATTTTAGTTTTTCTGAGTCAAAATTTGAAATGAAAAACCTTTTATCAAGGTTACAGTCGTCTTTTTTTACCTTTTTGTGTCTTTCCCACAATGACTTTTTCAATGTTTGTCGACTTTTTTTGAATTTTTTGTGTGTTTTTCCCCAAATTTTAAAAGCTTTTTTTTACATTTGTCACTTTTATTGACATTTTTTCACAATTCTGTCACTTTAATTGACTTTTTATTCCACAGTTTAGTCACTTTTATTGACAGTTTCCATACTTTTTTACACTTTTTAAAAGAAAGTTCTTTTACCAATTGTTTTTCTCCAAATGCTGTAAAATTGACAAAAACACCCAAATTCAATGAAAGTAGTGAACTGATTATTTATTCACCTGGTGAGGAGCGTTGGTGGGAACCATCCACGTTACTTTTTTGGAAAATTTGTTTGAAAGAAACCCAAATTTCTGTTATAGAAACTTTTTGGAAAGGGGTGTAATTTGACCCAAAGACAGCAGGAGGGTTAACACAGTGTTGCGTGTGATTGGGCCGTATCCTCACAGTACCTGCTTCACTTCGCTCTGTTTTTATATAACTGGAGTATAACCTGAGGACTATTTGGCCCGGTCTCCTTGCTGAAGGTAGACTATTCCTTCGATCTCTGTGTTCACCCTCATTCATTCACTGTGACAGAGTGATTGAGTGGAGATGGCTACAAAAAGAAGAAGAATATTTAGTCTTTCTTAACGTTGGCTTTACTATACCATCACATTTACAGCTCTATCTCTACAGTGCTGTGGAGTAAATTCTGGCTACAATACAGCTACAATAAACTTATTTTGACGTAACATTTGCACCTCGCCAAATAAAACGCGCAAACCATATTAAATTAAGTTAACCGTTCTCACAACACAGTAATGTGAGCTATTTAAATTAGCTGTGGTAATGGTTGACTTGTTCTTACCAGTGTATCACCGTGTGTACTTTGTCCACACCAATTCTCGCCAAACGGTCCTGAAACGTCCCACTTAGCAAGGGAAATGCAGTAAACATATTCTTTCTAAATCTTTACAATCATTACCCAGAATGATTTCTTAACAAAACTTGCAATTTTTAGCGTGTAACACGCTAGCTCAAAGGTTGTTGTTTCCCGCAGCGAATGGATTTTTAAAAACGACAACACAGAGAGCAGAAGCGGAGGGGAATGCCCAGATGGTCCTGGATGTCAGGGATTTGCATGAACTTGTCCTAATGCTTGCTTGGCTTCTTGTGTTAACTCAAGCTACTGTTGATGTGTAATCTCTGCTAGTGTCCTGATGCTTTCTGTAGCTACGCATGGCATACAAAAAAAGCTCATATTTCTGATCTATTCAATTCAATTCCATTCATTTTTATTTATATAGCACCAAATCACAACAGTTGTCTCACTGCGCTTTTCATAAAGAGCAGGTCTAGACCGGTCTCTATGATGTTATTTACAGAAACCCAACAATTCCCACCAAGAGCAAGCACTAGGCCACAGAGGCAAAGAAAAACGTTCTTTAAGAGGCAGAAACCTCGAGCAGAACCATGGCTCAGGGTGGGGGGGCATCTGCCTCGACCGGTTGGCGGAGAGAGAAAGAGAGATAGAGACAGAAAAATAGAGAGAGAGAGAGACAGACAGACAGACAGACAGACAAACAGACAAGTATAGAAGAGAGAGACAGACTAAAAGAGAGACGCGGAGAATTGTAGCAGAGGGTGTCGAGCAGGAACATGGAGGCAGCAGGTGACTCCAACCCCAGATCCAGAGCCAGAAACACCTGCAGAAAGCGATAGGAGGAGAAAGGAGAGGGGTGAGAGAGCACAAGACTCCGGGAAAGGGAAGAAGTCTAGTTAGTAACATTAGATTAGATTAGATTAGATTCAACTTTATTGTCATTACACATGTACAGCTATTTAAAGCGCCACCACACGCACTTTGAAAAGGATTTATGCAGATAGCAAGATAGTGTACAACACATAACAACATAATGCACAAGACTACACACGGAACATGTGGATACATGAAGGAACAAACAAAAAGAAAAGAGACCGAGGCAGTCAGACGGTGCAGGGCGGATAGGGGAGGGCATGTATGGTGTGGAGGGAGAGTTGTGTGGGTGTGTGTGTGTCTGTGTGTGTGTAATATGAAGCCTCAGACTGTCCAAGTTGTTAGAAAGTTCAGTTTGTTCGGCCTTGCATGAGGAGATAAGACAATGCACAGGAGT
>NC_048428.1:5588960-5613826 GCF_013103735.1 Etheostoma cragini | reverse complement strand
AGAAGTGAGGAGCTGCTTGATCAAACTGTAATCCTTTTCTCTGGTAATCCATTTGCTCTATAGCAGAGATTATGGTACTAATTTCCTCAGCAGCACACTGCAGGATGCTCTGTGGAAGAGAGGGAAGCCGAGTGGGAAGCGAGTTGTTGTTTTAACCCGTTTATCTTTCCCAGTATAAAAAGGTTAACAAGCTTTACTTTACTAGATACTTGAGATGCAAATTCTTATTAGAGGTATATTTCAGCTTCTGAGTTGTACAGGTTAACAACTGGCTGTCTTGTGGACAACACTACTGTTAACCATCTCGTATGTATGCAGACAATCTGTGTTCTCAGTACGGCCTTGATGACATAAACTATAACGCTGAGAAAAGCCACATAATGATAGTTGGAAGCAATGAGGACAGAAAACAACTTTCCGACCTTTTATTTGTCAGATAGTCCTCTTGATGTGTGTGTGTGTGAGGAAACTAAATAGGTCATGTCAGATCCAATCACTGGGCGGATGACAAGGGCTCTACAGACAGCAATTTTACATTCATTCTCAAGCTAAAGTGCTTATAAGGAGGCTTCCTATGTGCTCTGACTCTGGGAAGTGCTCTTTGTTAAGAACATACGTCACATTGCTACATACTGCTCAACTGTGGTCCAACTATAAGCAAAGAGTATGCAGATGCAGGCAATGATGCAATGAGGCTGCGGTTTGGTGTCCCTAGGGGGCATAGTGCCAGTCAGCTGTTTGTGTCCACTAGAGTGTCAACCTGTGAGACACTCTTAAGACAACTGGTGTTTAGTTTTATGTCATCTGGACAAGTCAGAGAACCATATAAATGAAGCTCTAGTCAGTCCTGAAAGGCTGTAATAGGTACTAGACTAAGACGACCTTGGTGCAATAGCCTGTATATCCTATAGGCGAATATTGAATTATTATGTGTGTTTGTATCTCCTTTTTTATGATGTGTAATATGGACCTGTGTCTGCAATAACGCTTTATACAGTATATGGGGTCTGATATCAGGTTAATCAAGGGCAACCGAATCTCAGTTTACAATCCTCTCTCAGCTCCTGCTACCCAGGAAGAAAGATGTGATGTAATGTAATCCTTCCCACCCCGTCCCTGGAAACCCAACGCTGTCCCTTACCGTCTGCTGGAAGCTTCATCACACTGAGTAGGTAGAGGGACTCACCTGTTTGCTAGGGCGTAGTTTCCACTGTAGCGTTGGTCCAATCAGGAGCAGCCATCGCGGTTAAAGGAGGGTGGAGCCTTGTCAACGGTCAAAGTGAAGAATTATTATAATTATTATTATTTTCAAGTTCTAGCACTTTATTGTCAGTGTGTAGCACAACAAAATTACTTTGTGACAGTCCTAGGGTGCGTTTACATCGTTGAAATACATAGTACTGGAACAATTTAAAGGAATTAAAATAAATCTTATAATAGTTAAATGAATGTATCTAGAATTACATATGCTATAAATTACTAACATGAATAAAATAAGCTGAAATATAAGTAAAGGTTAAGTATTATAATACTGTTTAAGTAAATGAGATAAAGCTAACATTGCATAAATAGGAGCTAACTATAAGTGCAAAAGTTGCATCAGAGTTTTTAAAGTGCACAGTAGACTTAGTGGCTAGCCCAGTAGGGTGGAATGCTGGGAAGAAAAGCCTATATTTACACTCGCACTCTCTCTTCCTACTGGTCAACGTTAAGGAACACGTCGATGAACGTGTCATACTAGGCGGAAAAAGACAAAAAAATACGGACACGCGAGACTTTCTGCGTCGTGGTCGAGAACCGTCCCAGAAGTTAGATTGCTGACCTTTGATTGTATCCCGACCCTCATTATCTGGCACGAATTAGAACTTTGAGTTTGTCTGTCGGGTCTAAATCAGGCTTAATTTGTGTATCTGATCCTGCATATGCTAATGCACCCACACCAGACGGAGCTGTCTAAGAGTTAGGTGTCGGTAAAGGTCGACCTCCCAATAAATGTGAGCAGTTTGGTACACTAGTCTGCTTGGGCTTTATTTTGATCACACCCCTGGTCCGCCACGACGGGGATGTGTTATTATTGCATTGTGATAATCTCCCAGAGCTTTGTGAATCAGCAACGCTGACTGAGATTATCAGCTGCTACACGCTGAATTGGAATACATCCAGGCGGAGCATTTAGATGAAATGTCCGTTGCCCCGTTAACCCCGGAGCTCAATTTCTGTCAGATGCTCTTGGATGAAATCCATTACAGTAGACATATAGCTATGATGGTCAACAACAAGGGGCTCTGATAAGCCTAAAACCTGGAATAATAATAATAACAAAACATTTAGTTTATACAGTGAATTTATACAGAGGGGGGGGTGTCTGTGAGGTAGGGAGGAGCCCGGTTATGGAGGGCTTTAAACTGGATGCGTTGGGAAACAGGAAGCCATTAGAGATTCAGCAGGATGGGGATAATGTGGTCATGTAGGTTTAACCTTTGATTTTCACCACTCTGACACACGCACACACACACACACACACACACACACACACACACACACACACACACACACACACACACACAGATAAACCCGCTCATGTGTGCATGTGTTTACTAAGACTGAGGGTACTGTAGGACACACTGTACTCATTCCATTATGTATGTATGCATATTTGATTATTATTATTATTATTATTATTATTATCAAGTATATTAAAATAGAATCAGAGAATCAGAGAACTGGAAGATACTCCATTGAGTGTTCCAGATTCATTAGAATAACAGAAAATATAAATATATAAGTTATAATGTGTTAGACTTAAATGATGAACTAAAGTGGAATCCTCTTTTGTTGATATTTAATCCTATAGAGAGAGAGAGAGAGAGAGTGTGTGTGTGCGCGTAGGTGTGTCTGTGTGTGTGTCTGGACAGATCACATCTGTCATCCACACAACACACACCACTGTGTCCTGTGTCTTAACAGAAACACACACACACACACTTAGAACGGTTGCCTGCCAATCGGAAGGTTGGTGGTTTGATCCCCGCCCCTGCATTCATTGTTGAAGTGTCCTTGGGCAAGACACTGAACCCCGAGTTGCCCCCGGTGCTGCGCATTGGAGTGTGAATGTGTGTGAATGTTTATCTGATGAGCAGGTGGCACCTTGTACGGCAGCCCCGGCCACAGTGTATGAATGTGTGTGAATGGTGAATGTTTCCTGTAGATGTAGAAGCGCTTTGAGCAGTTGTTAAGACTGGAAAAGCGCTATATACTATAATACAGCACATTTACATTTACACACAGACACACACTCACAGCTTGCTGCTTCCACGTCTGGGCCTGACACCGTGTGAGAAAGCCAAAGTGTTTTGAAGGAATTGTTTTCCATGAAGACAGATGTCCAAGTCTAAAGAACAGGATCCACATAGCGGTCACAGTACTTCCAACTGAATCAGTTTGACTGAATGTAATATGACACATTTATTATTTATTTATCATATTATTTTCAAATTATGAACTTGTTCACATGGACCAAGTTGATAAAACTTGCAATTCTCCCAACAATATGTCTGCTATTGGTTTGGTTTTTCCCTTCTGTACAAACCTGCTCTATAATATACATAATTATGATATAATAATAATAATAATAATAAGTAATTATTTAATCCCGCTCGGGGAAATGCACAATGTTTTCACTTTGTTTTTTATTACACACAGATGCTCAGTACCTATACATGCACTAAATGGAGAGAGTGTGGGGTGGGGGGGGGGGGGGGGGGGGGGGGGGGGGGGGGGGGGGGGGGGGGGGGGGGGGGGGGGGGGGGGGGGGGGGGGGGGGGGGGGGGGGGGGGGGGGGGGGCTGTCCATGGAAAGGAGTCTGAAGTATTTGAGATGATATTTTTTGCTATGGTCTTTGATGTCATTTTGAACTATCGTACTCACTTGTCTTTATGACAATATCTTGTCACACACAATTCATTTAACAAATTATACAAATTGTGACACATGTCTTGAAGTTTTCTTGCCTTTTTAGCTGCAGAGCTGTTTAAAGCAGCTTCAGACGTGCAGGAACACCGTCAGGGCTTAAAAAAGGGCTGTTAATGAAAACAGGCGTGAATGACCCAATAGTTTATGATTGAACATGAGAGACTTGGCATCTACCTACACATGTGCATATAAGTATGCATGGACACACACACACACACACACGCACACACGCACACACACACACACGCACTCTGCTAGAAATGGCCAGATGGTGTAATCCTTTAGTATTCCCTGTATTTCACATTGTTCCCCTCCTGTGTTGGGATTATGCTGTTGTCCAATCCGATTTCGGCCTACTCTCCAGTGATGATGTGAGATGAATGATAGGCGTGCGGGTGTGTGAGGCAGGCATGCAGTAAACACACTGTTGGGTTGTACAACGCATCGTGTTGGATGTAAATGCTCCACGCTGCCAAAACCCCTGTGGCTGCCTTTTGAAGAGCCCGTTACAGACTTTTTTGCTGTCCAGGTAAGAGACGGGACCACTCAGGGGGAACTGTTTAACATTCAAAGGACACTTTAGGCAGTGGCCAAGGTGTCCAGGTTTAGAGGAAACAAATAATAATCTTCAGGGTTACAGTGACAAACTAAATAGCTTTCTTAAATTCTCAAAAAGCCTTTATTTTGACATTGTAAACTGGATGCTTTTTCTTTGTGGCTTGGTTCTATGGTTGCTATAAGGATGGCAAGGAGTTGTATGGCCCAGAACGATAGATTCAATTTGATTTGAATCTATCTACAAATGATGTGTAACGTGAAAATATGGCTGCAGTGTACCTTGTATCATTTTGAATACATTACAGGGCCCAGTTTTCATTTGCTGGAAAATGTTCATTAAACCTCCTGCTGCACAGTGTAAAAAATGAATACTCTAAAGTCATATATTTCCCTAGATGTTTTCACAGACCATATATTCCCCATCCAATGTTAAATGATGTCCCAGTAGTTGCATTGATTTTTGTCTTCATCATGTAGGATTTATTTGGTGTTTTAATGTAAGATTCCATATGGATGTCTCAGTGTGTGTCTTATTATGTGCATGTGGAATTTGATTCTTTGAAGGTTCCAACACCTAGTGTCAAAACCAGAACAGCAAGTTATTTTGACTTCCAGTCAGAAGAAAACACTTTGTCTTATAATGTATTAGACTTAAAACAATGAACTAAAGGTAAATCCTCTTTAGTTGACATTTAATCCTACAGTGTGTGTGTGTGTGCGCGTTAGTTTGTATTAGGTTTAACTACATTTGTGGGGACCAAAAACCGTGAATGCAGTATACTAATGGGGTCCTGACAGCTTTGTGGGGACAAAATGCTGGTCACCACAACTTTAAAGGGCTGTTTGAGGAATAAGACTTGGTTTTAGGATCAGGGTTAGAGTTAGGTTATGGTTAGGGTGAGGGTAAGGGATAAGGTTAGGCATTTAGGTTTGATGGTTAAGGTTAGGGTAAGGGGCTAGGGAATCCATTATGTCAATGACTGGTCCCCACAAAGATAGTGAGACACACTTGTGTGCACGTGTGTGCGCGTGTGCGCATGTGTGTGTGTGTGTGGCTGTGTGTGTGTGTGCAGGTTGGCAAAGGTGTGCAAGCATGCACATGTGGGTGTTTGTACCACTCACACACATCACTGCGTCCGGTGTCCGTATTATCTACAGTGGGTCCAGGTCTGTAGACCCGGTAGAAAACTCCCAGTCACTGACTGTCATGTGTAGTCTAATTTCACACTTACTTAGCTGTTTTGGCACTCATGTCATGAGGTGGATACGCAAACGTGTCAGGCCTCATATGGAAAAAAAGTGTGAGTTCTGATTGAGCGCAGATGCACATTTAATGAGGAAAGAGAAGGAAAGTGTGTGTGTGTGTGTGTGTGTGTGTGGGTGTGTGAGTGAAAGTGGGGCTGTATAATTAGTGCATATGTGCTCACATGTGTGGATCTCTGATTGCTCATGACACACTGTCTCTGCACACAGAGTCATTATGTAGAATTTCACATTTTACAGTCATTATAACGATGGAACTTGTGTGTTGTGTGCACATGTGGAAAGTAATGAAATACAATTACTCACGTTACTGTAATTGAGTAGTTTTGTGTACTTTTACTTTTTTGAGTAGTTTTTGAAATCTGCAGTGTTTTGTTTGTAGAATAGCACTTTGCTACGTTTCAAATCACATCCGTAACCGAGTTTCCAAAAAAAAGATCTCTAATTGTATCTCTAGTTTTGTATCGGTCAACAAACTCGAATCAAAAGTGGCGTTGTGTCTTTATCAAATCACAAAAGACTGCAATTAAATGTAAAAAGTATAAATTAAAAAAGAAATGACCCCCAACACTGTCAAAAGAAAGTTAGTATTTTTTACTCCATGTAAATATTCACCCAGGAGAGTGGGGTTTGTGTACCACGTGTGTCCTTTACCGTCCCGTTATTGCCACTTGTTAGGGAAGACGCTTTCTTTGTAAACCAGCCCGTTATTCCCGCGTCAAGAAACCGTAAACCCACCCACGAGCTTTTCCTAATCCCGACCCTTCCGTTCACGCAAGTCATGAAACCCTAATTCTACCCACGAGCCTTTCCATAACCTAACAGCGTCAAAAGGGAGGCCAATAGTCCCGACCAAGCATGTCAAAAGGGACGGCAATAGTCCCGACCAAGCATGTCAAAAGGGACGCCATTAGTCCCGACCAAGCATGTCAAAAGGGACGCCAATAGTCCTGACCAAGCATGTCAAAAGGGACGCCAAAAGTCCCGACCAAGCGCGTCAAAAGGGACGCCAATAGTCCCGACCAAGTGCGTTTAGGTAAAGCTTGTTATATGACGCTAAAGGAGACTTTTAGCGCCTTTGTCACTTTGTCAATTATATAAAACCAGTGTTCTTATCATTGTTGGTCTTGTTTGCTGTTACAGGACATTTATGATCATTAGATGGAAATACATAGTTTCAGAAACATTAAACAGTAATAGTACATTTGCAGAGAATCAATTCTGCTGCTGTTACCAATATAACACCAACAAGGTTGGGGATTCTATTCCAGTATTAACCCTTGTGTTGTCTTCCCGTCAAAATTGAAAGTCAACACTTTTTTTGTCCCTTTTTTCAACACTTTTGATGCTTTTTTCAGTGTTTGTCACTTTTTTACGTTTTCAACACTATGTAACACTAACTTATTAACTTTAGTTTTATAGTTTTTTTGGAATTTATGATCAATAAACTTCTTTTGTAGGAAATTATATCTAATGTTTCAGATAGAAAAGCTGAAATTAAGAAGGATTTAGATTAAAATTAAAGGAATGGATGTTGATGGATAATCCCAGACTGAAATATGTCAACTCTTACTCAATACTATTTCAAAACCCCTTCAACTTGTTTTTTCAAATACTATAAAATTGAAAACGGGTCAATTTGACCCAAGGACAACATGAGGGTTATAGCTATATGCACTTTTGGCACTGTAAGAGGTTCTGGATAAAAACTTCCACCAAATACAACCAGTCTGATGAAGATTTCTCTATCTCTCTTTCCACGCAGGTCAGTGCTTCCTGTGTATGGTGGACGTGGTGCCGGTGAAAAACGAAGATGGCCTGGTGATCATGTTCATCCTTAACTTCGAGGGCTTGACAGAGGAAGCCCTCCTAGACCGCAAACAGGAGCTCAACCACCGCCTACCCACCTGGCTTGTCACCGGTAGCTACTGACTAAGCTTATTTCTCTGTTTGTTGTTTTCTAATCAATCCGGGTTTGAGCATTCTTTGTCAGCAAGTTTCCTTCTTTTCGTGTTTATCCCTGTTGTCCCAAACTCGCTTTAAAGGGGTGGTAGAATGCAAAACCAGAGTTTACCATGTCATAGTTGAAAAATTACTGTTCGGTGGGTGAAATGGACATTCAGAGAACCTCAAAGTCCCATTCACACCTCTTTCCTATGCAGATCTCACAATTTGAAACTTCCGCTGAAAACAGGTGAATCACAACAAAGCTAATAGTTAATCCTTATATGGTTCTGGTCTGTAATTTTGTCCCGCACCAAAATGTAGGCTACATTCAGACCACTGAGCTGAGACCAGCTGGTGTACGGAATGTAGGTCAGTGTTGACGACTGAGCGACTTTGTCAAATCTGGTGACTTTCTGTAAAAAAGACAGAGACTGTCTGCAGAAAAGACAGACTTTCTGCAGAAAAGACAGAGCCTGTCTGTAGAAAAGACTGAGACTGTCTGTAGAAAAGACAGGCTTTCTGTAGAAAAGACAGAGACTATCTGTAGAAAAGACAGAGACTGTAGAGAAGACATAGACTGTCTGTAGCAAAGACAGAGACTTTCTGTAGAAAAGACAGAGACTGTCCTAGAAAAGACAGACTTTCTGTAGAAAAGACTGAGACTGTCTGTAGAAAAGACAGGCTTTCTGTAGAAAAGACAGAGACTATCTGTAGAAAAGACAGAGACTGTAGAGAAGACATAGACTGTCTGTAGCAAAGACAGAGACTTTCTGTAGAAAAGACAGAGACTTTCCGTCGAACAGACAGAGACTGTAGAAAAGACAGAGACTTTCTGTAGAAAAGACAGAGACTTTCTGTCGAACAGACAGAGACTGTAGAAAAGACAGAGACTGTCTGTAGAAAAGACAGAGACTGTAGAAAAGACAGAGACTGTCTCTAGAAAAGACAGAGACTGTAGAAAAGACAGAGACTGTCTGTAGAAAAGACAGAGACTGTAGAAAAGACAGATACTGTCTGTAGAAAAGACAGAGACTGTCTGTAGAAAAGACAGAGACTGTAGAAAAGACAGAGACTGTCTGTAGATAAGACGCCAGTATCATACAGCGAGCATGCAATGTATTTCTCTCTGAGGCCACCAAAACAGTCACTTCTCTGTTCTGTTCTGCTCTGCTCTCTCCTCGTGTAGAAGGGTTGGGGGGACAGGGTGCGGGGCCAGTGTAGGTACGAGAGACAGCAGGACGCAAGGGTTAGCCAGGGCAAGCCAGCCTTCTTTGAGAATTCTTTATCAATCTTTTTCCCTTGAGAGCTGCTGCTCATGGAGCTCCATCAGGTCAGCGGTAGTTGGTGGTCTAGTTACCCCAGAGAAGGTGACTGTGCGCTGGGTAGCCTACAGAGCAGCGCAAGCTTCTGGCCCCACTGAGTGCTGTTGGCCATTGTGTCTGTGCTCCTCAGCTTCGCTCGTTGCAAACCATCCAATCAGCGCGCAGCTCAGCTAAATATTCATGAGCATACCATAAAAGGTAGAAAACCTCTCATTTCATTCTAGGGCTATTTCATAGGGATGCATTAGGGTGCGTAGAACACCACCCAGGCCATTCTCAGCCCCACCAATGTTACAAAACCTATTCAGAGACATTAAGGAACAGTGTGAAAAACCCTATATAATCATTCTATCACCCCTTTAAATATATTTGAGTCAAGCACATTTAAATTTGACATTACCTTTGGTAAATGCAAAGTGTAGAAATCATCAGAAGAAGTACTTACAAAACAATAAGTGGCAGTAATTGTTTATGTAGAGTACTGTAGTTGAACAGACTACAGAAAACTAAAGACATAAACTTCCATCATACCTTTCTCTTCATTTGCATTTCCTTGCACTCTCCTCGCGCTCACCTAGCTCTCTATTTTCTGGGCCCGCTGAAAAAAAATCCGCTGTAAATACACGGCCCAAGCTGTTTGCTTCTGAGGACTACGGTTCCATGGTCCTCAGATCTCTGCAGGGTAAATCCAGACCGCTAGCTAGACTATCTGTCCAATCTGAGTTTTCTCTACTTTTGAACGAACATGTTCCACCAAAACAAGTTCCTTCCCGGGGCTAGTTTGCTGAGTTTCCTGTGGGCTCCTGTGATTCCTGGTATTTGTGTTAGGTCAGGTTTGACAAACTCCTTTTTTCCATGAACATGACCGTGCACTTAATGCTCCAGAGGAATAACCCTGGGGATTAGCATCTTAACCAGGACAGCGATCATATTTGGAATCAAGTCTTTCTCTGTGTGTTATTTAACGTTGTGGCTAAAACTCAAAACTAATCGAGGCTACTGTCCCAGATTCCTGTGGATTGTTTTTGAAGCTGTATTTTGAAGGTTTATTAGAGTAAGCGTGACCCAGTTAAAATCTCCCCCTCTGCTGACATCACCTCCACCACCGGGAACAACTCTCCACCTGTCACTGTCCAATGACAATGCGTCTTTTCCTCAACCTTACGTCCTCCTTCTGTCCTCCAGGTCGTCCACGAGGCTTTAAGCTGCGTCTTCCCCTTCTGCGCTCCATGTCTAACAGTAAAGTGTCTCTGAACGACACAGAGGCAGGACACATCCCCACTGCCACACCCCTGCCTCTGCACCCAGACCACCACAGTCATGAGTCCCTAGGCATGGGGGAGTTCCTGCCTCTTCCCCGCTTATCGCTAAACCACCAGGAGCAAATCAGTGGAAGCAGGTAGGCCCCGAGCATTATTATAAGTTATGTTTTGGAGCTAGAGCTGGGTTAGCAGAGACTTATTTAAAATACTGGATTTGTGGAAAATGTATCACAGTCTTGATTAGTCTTATACAGGGTCTATGTTTTTGAGAATGGTGCTATATCTTAGAAGTCTAAGAATTAATAAAGAGAAGTCTAAGTCTAATATTTGCTGTGTAAAGCTTTCCAAAAAACATAGTTTGCCATCCTCAAGTCTTAGGTGTGAAATTTTCTTTTTTCAAGACACTTTCATCTTAGCTAGATTTGACACTTTTCTCATCCAGGCTCATTAACGTTCCACTTCCCATTTTGACTTCTGTGCAATTCTGTGCAAATAAAATCCTACGAAATGAGAATATAACACACTATCTCCTAATGCCTTCATTGTAAGTGTAATTGCATAATTACATATATTTTTCTTTTTTAAAGCTCCTTGTAGCTCTTAGATGCTTCCAGCAGGGAAATCCTCTTGTCCCCTTTTCCTCAGACAGTGAGGTTACTGTTGGCTAAAAACAGCAGCATTCTGTTTTTAGTGTGGGCAGACACTTGCCATCACATGGCTTTAATCCAAAAGATCTGTAACACCCTGTTACGTAATAACCATTACAGTGGTGTGAAAAAGTGTTTGCCCCCTTCCTCATTTCCTGTTCCTTTGCATGTTTGTCACACTTAAGTGTTTTGGAACATCAAACCAATTTAAACAATAGTCAAGGACAACACAAGTAAACACAAAATGCAATTTGTAAATGAAGGTGTTTATTATTAAAGATGCAAATAAATCCAAACCATCATGGCCCTGTGTGAAAAAGTGATTGCCCCCCTTGTTAAAACATACTATAACTGTGGTTGTCCACACCTGAGTTCAATTTCTCTAGCCACACCCAGGCCTGATTATTGCCACACCTGTTCACAATCAAGGCATCACTTAAATAGGAGATGCTTGACACAGTAAGGTCCACCAGAAGATCCTTAAAAGCTACACATCATGCCGAGACCCAAAGAAATTCAGGAACAATTGAGAAAGAAAGTAATTAAGATCTATCAGTCTGGAAAGGGTTATAAAGCCATTTCCAAAGCTTTGGGAATCCAGCGAACCACAGTGAGAGCCATTATCCACAAATGGCGAAGACATGGAACAGTGGTGAACCTTCCCAGGAGTGGCCGGCCACCCAAAATTACCCCAAGAGCGCAGCGACGACTCATCCAAGAGGTAACAAAAAATGATGGTCTGGGGCTGTTTTGCTGCTTCAGGACCTGGAAGACTTGCCGTGATAAAAGGAACTATGAATTCTGCTGTCTACCAAGAGATCCTGAAGGAGAATGTCCGACCATCTGTTCGTGTACTCAAGCTGAAACGAACTTGGGTTCTGCAGCAGGACAATGATCCTAAACACAACAGCAAGTCCACCACCGAATGGCTGAAGAAAAACAAAATGAAGACTTTGGAGTGGCCTAGCCAAAGTCCTGACCTGAATCCTATTGAGATGTTGTGATATGACCTTAAAAAGGCCGTTCATGCTCGAAAACCCTCTAATGTAACTGAATTAGGACTATTCAGCAAAGATGAGTAGGCCAAAATTCCTCCAGGACGATGTAAAAGCCTCATTGCACGTTATCGCAAACGCTTGGTTGCAGTTGTTGCTGCTAAGGGTGGCCCAACCAGTTCTTAGGTTTACTTTTTCACACAGGGCCATGATGGTTTGGATTTTTTTTCACCTTTAATAATAAACACCTTCATTTACAAATTGCATTTTGTGTTTACTTGTGTTGTTCTTGACTATTGTTTAAATTGGTTTGATGTTTCGAAACACTTAAGTGTGACAAACATGCAAAGGAACAGGAAATGAGGAAGGGGGCAAACACTTTTTCACACCACTGTATGTCCTATTCTGTTTCCTAGGTCAGCTCTACAGAGTTGGCCAGAAGACCACCAGGAGGACCAGCACACCTTACTGGGCCCTGAACCTCCCATACCGCCTTCTTCTCCTCCTCCACCTCCCCACAGAGCCCACCTTGTAGGTTCCCTCACCCAGTCATCCCCCTGCGTAGCGCCCCACCACCGCCTCAGCCTCAACCCGGACGCCTCAGGCTCCAACTGCTCGCTGTCTCGCAGCCGCTCGCGGGAGAGCTTCCACAGCATGCGTCGCGCCTCCTCCGTAGACGAGATCGAGGCCATGAGGCCCGACTGGGAGCGAAAGAACCGCAGAGCGAGTATCCGACCGGGGAGCAGCAGCACTGGTGAGGAAGAGGATGTGGAAAAACACAACCTATCATTATTATTATGAATTAACCCCATGATTTTAACTATGATTTGGGGATGATTTTGAGATTTTTTTTTAGGCCCAGCTCATGTCCGTTGCGAACTACAAAAGGAAAGGGCAAGGTTGCGCATGCGCGCAAATGCGTGAGTTCAAGGTGTGACGTCGGCTCATCCGTCCACAGGGAGTTTTCTACACATGTAATAGAGCATTATAACATGAGACACCATCAAAGGTGCTCTATATTCCTATAAATAGATATGGATTGCCAGCAATAACTGTTTTTCTTATATAAGCGTGGGGCATTGAACAGTCAGTCAGAACATTTATCACAAGAAAGTAATACTAAAAAACAATTCCAATAAAAAAACATTAGTACTTTTCTTGTAAATTGACATTTCTGACGTTCCTCAGTTCAACAGCTACACAGTGCCTTTCCCAAACAGTCTACACATCAGCTTCTACCATCATTTTCAATAAAGTAATACAAAATAAATGAAAAATACACTGAAAATAGGACATCTTCTGTCAAGATTATTCCAGCATTTATCTATGGACAAAACAGTAAATATAACAAAAAAAAAGGAATAAAAAATGTTCAACAAATGTTACACCAAACTAATTCAACTTACCATTAGCGATTTGGAAACCTTCAGCCCTAATTTTAACAATGGTGTCGTGTGTGTTTGCAGGTGCAGTGAACAGTAAGTCCAACATATTGAACTCCACTTCGGACTCTGACCTCATGCGGTATCGCACCATTTCCAAGATCCCTCAGATCACCCTCAACTTTGTGGATTTCAAAGCCGACCCACTCATCGCCCTGCCCACAGGGGACATGGAGATCATAGCTCCCTGCAAACTCATCGACCGGACGCACCACGTCACAGAGAAAGTCACACAGGTAGGGCACAGTTCATGCATAGAGTGTGTGGTGTTATCTGTGACGGTTTTGGCCCTTCTGAAACCAATCTGGCCCGCTGATTGGTTTTCTTGTCAGTGCTTTTTTCTCTCCTTCTGGGCAGTTTAGTCCATACGGAACAAAGAGGTTCAGTCGTGGAAAGGCATGTGTTCATGCAGAGAATATCCACGTGGGTAGGTACTCTCACACAGTTCTCATAATTGAATAAGCGCCTGCCACTCGCTGTTATCTGACAAGTGTTCCTGGGGTGATAATGGTTGTCGCATTAGCTCAAGTGAATGAGCTGTGATGAGATGATGGAGGGTGGTGTGGCTGTATTCCAATTACTGGTAATTGACTTTGGGAACAACACAGAAAGGATGAATGGGAAAAGTGAAGCAGGACTTTAATTTCATCAGTCTGATGTTGATGGCGGCCCGCCACGGTAAAAAGTCTGCCGCCCTGGCATAGGGCAGACGCCCAACAAGGTAACCACTACATACACCGTGCACCGCCGCTCCTTCAGCTGTTAATGAAAAGTCATAAAGTCATAATTACATGACTCTTCAGAGCTGTCTGCTCTGCTGAACTCAAAACTGTCATCCTCTGCCCCCCCCCCCCCCCCCCCCCCCCCCCCCCAGCAACTGGAAGTCATGGCAAAGTCATGGCAACCAAGTAAACAAAAGGGGAGTGCTATTTGTCACTCAATTTTAGGCAAAGTGACAAACGGCAACAAAAGCCGTGAAGTGAAATCGACACTCAAGCGAGTCTCGTGAAATATAATAGCTGCAGTTTATTGGAAAATACCATTTACTGTTTATCAGACCCCAGATGAGACAAGAAGCTAACGTAAGCGAACGCTGTGGTCCCTCTGCCCCCCCACTACAGGAGGCGCTGTATTCATCCAATACGCTGTATAGACGTTAGCTAGTTGTTTTAAAAGCGTCTTCCAAGTTGGTGGGGGGTGCATACCACCCGAAACCAACATGAAATACGTAGCTAGCTAGCTAGTAATGGCCACTCAACATTTTGTTTTGCTGTTTATTAACTGTGTATAAAATGTTGACGTTAAATCACCGGCTTCAGTTAACCTCCCTACGGTGCTGTCTATTTGCTGGATGGTTTCAGGTAATCTTTCTATCGTGCTGTATATTTGCTGGTGGTTTCAGGTAACCTCCCTAAGGTGCCATCTATTTGTCGGATGGTTTCAGGTAACTTCACTACGGTGCCGCCTATTTGCTGGATGGTTTCAGGTAACATCCCTACGGAGCCGTCTATTTGCTGGATGGTTCCAAGGTAGCAGTCGTAGCTAACGTTACCAGAGAAGCCCGTTGACAGTGATGTTATTGTTCATATTTCGGCACAATGTTACTGACCGTAGTGGTCGTCATAGTGACTGAAAAGTGTGATGTGAGATGCTAAAAAGAGAAAATACACGCTGTTTTCAGGTAACGTTTATTTTTGACGTTTATAAATCTTTGACAACACCGGTGTTACCAATTACAGCATAAATGCAACACAGCTGAGTCTGGCCACATTAGCCATGAAGGAGTCCAACTGAGCTTGAAGATGTAGATGTGACATGAGCAATCTGTAAAATTGTAATTCTTCTGGAAGCTGTGCCAAGAGATATCCCAATCATTCCCAACATCCCATATTAGGAGATAACATAGGCACAGGTTAAGTATTGCTGAGTAACATAGGGTGACCAGACGTTCCCGGTTTCCGGGGACAGTCCTCGATTTTGGCGACCTGTCCCCGGCTGGATCTGTCCCCGGAAATGTCCCTGGTTTTCACTGGGACTGACAGACTCGAAATTGGAATGGAAGAAAGAAAGTACTGACAAAACGCAGCCGATGGTCGCACACCCTACACACGCAGGCTCCAGACCGCTAGAGCCAGCGGTGCTCAGAGATGTTTTAGAAGCCGTGTGTTACGATGCTAAAATCAGTGATTATTTACATGGAGTCTGGTGGGTTTAGCGAACGCAATTTCGCGGACTTTTATGTTTTTAAAAGGATCTTAATCTTTAACTGAAATGTCGACCTCCTTAGAAATCCTTTCCATAATGTTGCCAGACCCTTAGAATATTAATCTGAGTCTGTCAGTAGCAAAACGAGCACTTTTATGAACGTAAATACAAGCTGGACAATTATCCTATTATCCTCTGCTGCCGACTGCAGCGATCTCGTTTAATACTGGGTCAACGTCAAAGGAAAATATGTCCTCAATAGTTTTTATTGTATCTGATTCTCAATGAGCTGTTGCAGAAACAAGCCTTAAGCAATAAAGCAAAAGCTGTCAGTAGTTCAGTAGATTACAACATTATGAAATATTGAGACTTTCTATCTTGAAATATTAAGACTTTCTATCTTGAAATATTAGGACTATAAGGACTTTCTATCTTGAAATATTAGGACTTTCTATCTTAAAATATTAGGACTATTAGGACTTTCTATCTTAAAATATTAGGACTATTAGGACTTTCTATTTTGAAATATTTAGACTTTCTATCTTGAAATATTAGGACTTTTTATCTTGAAATATTAGGACTTTTTATCTTGAAGTATTAGGATTTTTTAACTTGAAATATTAGGACTTTCTATCTTGAAACATTCCCCTCTGAGGTGTAGTGGAGTGGAGTAGGAAGTAGCAACAAGGGTGGGTCGAGGATCAGACCTTGGGGGGCTCAGCCCCTAATGAGAACAGCTCTAGGTCTTGTGTCCCCATGGATTTTGTCTGAGAAATCTGGTCACCTTAAAGTAACATGCTAGTTAACATTAGTAATTAAACCTAAACAGTGGATGGAAGTCCAAACTGTCCGCAAGCTTACCCTGTACTACACGGTGATTCCTCTACTGTGCGACGGTAAGTTACGTGGTTATGATGCAATCGTTATCCTATTTTTATAAAAACGTCTGCTACGGAGCCATAACGTGAGCTACAAGGTAATGGAGCCTTTTATGCATTTTTGTGTTTCTTTAGAAATAAACAATGGACAAATTGAGTCTTTAAACGCTTTAGATGTAACGTTATTTGCTGTCAAAATGAACAGCAGTCAATCGAATGCTAAAGGCAGGTGATGACTTATTAGCATCAAAATGGCGCCATAGGAGCTACGTTTAGAGAGGACAGGCTTACCCCCTTGGGTTAAACACTCAAAATGATACAGCTTAATCCGGTGGTTTTTGTGACGGTTTTTGAACGCCCCCAAGGCAAAACTTTGCTGCATGGCCACAACTTGCGAGGTGATTCGCTGTGTGGAACCCTACCGTAAGTTCTCTTAAATCTAGTGTTAGAGGTAAATGACGCCCTGGTTCACCTCTACACTTCTACATTTTTTTCTCACTTTTTTGTTTACCAAAGTTACTTTAAACTTTCTCTATGTCTGTCAGTGCGTGTGCTTTCCGCAGTTACGTGTGTCTCAGATTGATAGCTGGCGTTGCATCTCATCACTCAGTGTCCTGTAGATGAATCCGTTCGTTATTAAAGCCCATAACTCCTGTCAAATACATGTGACTGTGATGAGCAGCAGGGGAAACCATTCAAGCGAGAAATGTGCCATAAACTTCAAAGTTACTGCTGTCTGACAAAGACAACATCTCCCTAAAACAGCGGCTTCTAGGTTATATCAGCCCGTCGTGAATCCCGGGGTGTTCTCTTCATGCCGTATTTCAAAATGCACAACGATTAGCTTTTGTGAAAGGTCAGAAAGGGTTTTGAGATTGTCACAGTTTTTGATTTTTCAGTGCCTCTGTTCTTTCAATTATCATCGGTTTGTCTGATTTATAGTTGAAATAAAAGTAAAAGGAAGATTTATTTCTTTTCTCCTTTGTAATGGCATCTCCCCCCATTCATCCTAGAGTGAAATCACTTTTAACTGAAGAAATGACATCCAGATCTGTTTTGTCAGTTTCCCTATTAATTATGCTTATTGTGCCTTTGATGTCACTGTGTGACAAAAGTACACACTATGTACGTATGCATGTTGCAGAATACAGACAGGATGCTGACACCTCCTTAAACGTTGTATACTCACAGGCATGTACTATGTCCAAACAGAAAATAACTCTTTGCAAATCTACTGGACAACGTCTAGGTTGGACAACTGAGTGACTCCAAAAGATCTTATTTTGATCAAGTAAATTATGGTATATAATGATGTATTTTTTTAATTCAAACTTTCACAGTAAAGTAATCCCAAATTTCTCACATTTGGAAGCCCATATTGGGAGTGAAATGAGCATAAAAGTTTACGTTAATTCTCTGCTGGGACTGTAGTCTATGTGGAGTTACTGAAGTGGAATATGGACAATTCTATTCATTCCTATAGTGTGAGTGAGACATAAGAATGAGAACATCAGCAGAAAATAATCCAAAGTTGATGAAATAAACCTCATGATGAACACTATATGATGGGCGGCTGGCAAGGTCAAAACATTAGCCTGTGTGTGTGAGTGTGTAAATGTGTCTATCTGCATGTGTACATTGTAGTGCAGATGGAGGAAACGGCACCAGCTGTGTTACCAAATGCTATGGACTGCTATTTATAGACAGTTAAGGGAAGAATGCAAAACACAAAATGAGCTGCATTTTCACTGCACATATCTGACATTCATTAATCATGAAAACTCTCTTTGGGGACATTATATCGGGGATTTAGTTTTAGTTCTTAGAAGAAAAAAAAGAAGTGATGATTCGTCCCTAAAACATTGCTTCCACCTGCCCTCTCACCTTTTTTTGGAGTCCGAGTCCTGCCTTTTTTCAGCCAACTACGGCAGCTTATTTCACTGATCGCTACCTTTACTTTTCTGCTTAACCAGAAACAGCTCTGAAGTCCCTAACGCTAAACCCACCAGACTTCAACGCACTTTTAGTGTATAGAGACAATGTCTTGACACATGCAAATCGGTTAACTATGTTTATTTCAACCAAAACTAGAGTTGTGATAGTTGGAAAAGTGTGAAGACAACCCAAAAACAGCATTTTTTATTTTGTTTCTGTTTAGGATGCTAAAATTACTGTTTATTTACATGGGTTCTGGTGGGTTTAGCGAATGCAATTTCATGGATGTTTTTAGGTTTTTAAAAATGAATCTTTCATTTTAACAAAAAGGTCGACCTCCTTAGAACTCCTTTCCTTAATGTTGTCAGACACTTACAATATTAATCTTAGCCTGTCAGTGGCAAAATGAGCACTTTATGGACATAAAAAAAGCTGCGCAATTGACCTTTTAACTTACATTGTAGCCTATTTCGCTGCTGCCGGTTAAAGCAATCTCACCTAATACTGGACCAATGTCAAAGATTGTTGTTCCCATCAGTCACTTAGACACAAAAATATAGGAAAATATGGTCTAGGTTGAAAAAAAAAACGGTAGATACCCTTTAAATCTACAACTGAGCTGTGTGGTTCAACTCAAAACCTTTGATCTGGGTGGTAAATGCCAGAGAACAGCTGTTTGGTGGATCTGATATTATGTCATTGTGGGAGCACCTGCAATACCAGCTCAGGCCTGAAGATGACAGCACCACACCAGGTAGTGTGATGACAGGCCTCTGCAATCCATCAGAGGAGCAGAGAAGAAGTTGAAAGGAAAAACAAAGCTACATAATTGAAGTGTTCCATAAAACTTCTGACACCCTGAACGAGATCCCATGCACATTTCCTCTCACATTTGGAACGGCTTCTGGCACGGTGCCCTTTATCCTGCTCCGTACCTGGGGATTTTTGCCTCTCCTTTAATGACAAAGCTGCTTGCACTCCCACTGGCTCATGGCTGGATTGGAAATACAGCAGCTGCCTTCTCATGTACATTAGTTATCTATTCTCATTCAGTATTAGTTTAGCACCAGGGGTGAGCTGAAAGATCAACACTGCATAGTCTCCCGTTCATCTTTTGTTTTGTAAATTACACATGAGAAGTGATCCCTTGTGGTGTTCGGGTCTGTGGGACCCGTTTTCAATGTTTTCTAACAGAAGAATTATGCTATTTATTATTTTTTTCTAACTCAAACTGATTGGCCTTGGCTCATTTTCTGTGAAGAACATAAAAAATAACTTGTTTTTAGTGCTGTCATTTCAACGCGTTATTAACGCAAACCCAATTCAAGTCAATGTTTTTATCGTGAGATTAACGTTCTTTTTGGCCTAGCAAACTTTGTAGTTTTATCACATGCTGTTGCAACAACTAGTAACGTTAGAAAAACTACAACACCCGACCGGCTCTATCTAGACCGGACACCAACAGGCACACCGCACACACGCCGACCAAAGGGTAATAACGTTACGTTTTGAGTGGATGGCGAGCGTGAGACGAGGAAATGGACGCCAATAAGATTCTGGATGGAAAGTTTACCTAATAAAAAGTTATCAAATGTTCCATTGACCAGACCAAAGTGATCTGTGTGTTTTTCGTTGGGAACTGAGCTATCATCGCAGCACATCAAGTCTGAAATACCACTTGATGGCCAAGCACGCAGCTGATGCCAATTCCCCCCCTCGTCAAAGTATTTTTTCACCCTTTAATTGATGGACAGTGTTATATTGTGTCTCCAAGTGAGAATGTTAGTTTGAAATTGAACACTACAGTAGGCTATATGCCAATGTTTGTTTCAATAAAAAAAACATTTGCACAAAGGAAGCGGATCCACTTTTCCATGTTGACAAGAGCATTAAAATGAGAAAAAATAATGAGACAAAAAGAAATTAAGGGACTTAAGGCAGAATAGATAAAAATGTGCAATAATTGTGATTAATTGAAAGTTAACTATGACATTAATACGATTAATTGCAATTAAATATTTTAATTGTTTGACAGCAATAATTATTTTCAATGACTGCACACGGTACCGGAACCACAAATGATGTATATATCATTGGTAATTGAGCTAAAGTTAACATCTGTTACGGATTTTTACATAAACTGTTGTGGCTGCATTGATTTAAAAGCCTGACCCGGGAACATTGGCTATGTAACACAAATAGGAAAACCACAGGGTTAGATGTTGGTAAACACTACAAAAGGTAAAAAAAGATAATAAATTGCAATACTTACTAGCCTAAATGGTAAGACAGTCAATAAGGTGACCATCCAAAGATACAGTATATCCTAAGGATTCACTGTGCATCATGTATGTTTCACTTTAAAAAATGATTTATAAGTCAAGCCAACAATTATTATTTTAATTGCATAGTATTCTTTGCAAAAAGGGGGTCCCTGCTCCATCTCTCTTTTAGTTAAGGGGTCCTTGGTGTAAAAAACATTCAAGACCTCTGGTGTATAGGCTTGAGCACAGATGAGTTGACTTGTTTATTAAAGGATAGATGGATGGATGGATGGCTAGACGGACGAATTGATGGCTGGATGGATGGATGGATGGATTGATGTCAAGAAATAGGGTATTTATTAAAGAAAACTAGTCTTGCTCAGTGTTTGGAGAGACATGAAGGGCTGAGCAAACCAGCCAACCGTGTACAGAACAACTGGCACCATGCCTCACTGCACACCCGGATGCCCTCACACACACTTTCAGTGACACTCGTAGCTTCTATGACTGTGGGCACGTCCTATAGTGGACACTCTTAGATCTACGATCTAAGATACACGTACATACCACACACTCCCCCATCACAGCCCTCACAGTATTCCTCGCACACACCCACCCAACTACTAGAATTGTTGTGTCATTGTAAATTCTGGAGTGTGGTCTAGACCTACTCAATTTGTAAAGTGTCTCGAGATAACTCTTGTTATGAATTGATACTATAAATTAAAATTGAATTGAAAATTGAATGTGACATACCATAACCACACTTACATTGCCCTTACACTCTCCTACACACACACCTACACACACACACACACGCACACACACACACACACATCTCTCCGGTCTTACCAGCCTATGTTTTTTTAATTGTTGGGGCTTTTGTAAATTATAGAGTATGATTTGACTCTATAATTAAATTGAATTGATTTTTTGTCATTTAACTTATGTTTTATTTTAAAGATACCTTACTATACCTTACCTCTTCCAAACTGTATCAAGAAATGGACAGCAGATATTAAATTAAACGGATGTTGTTGTGATGTAAGTCACTGCTGTGCTAAAAGAAAACAAATGCATATCCAAGAATATATATATATATATATATATATATATATATATATATATATATACATATATATATAATACATGTTGGCCGTATTTTTCATCCTTACAACTACTTTAAGAATTTGAAATAGTTATTTTTTATTCATGACACATCAGTTATCAGCTATTCTTTTAGTTTCATGCTCAGTTGTTTCTGTCAAGTGGAGGTATGGCTTTTAGGAACTCTGCTGGTCCAATTTGTCTTCGTGTTCTCTGTGACGACAACCGCTTCCAAATTAGAAACAGAACATGAGCTCTAGTGAACTTTGATAAGTCCCAATTAAGCAGCTTATAAAAAGTCCAAAATGTTGGTAAAGACACTTGGGATCCAAAAAGATCTCAGTCTCATTAATGTAATGCTGGCCACCCTGGTGGGAAATTGTGACTAAGGAATGATTTATTTGGTTAGTTTTTCTGTTTATTCCTGAGGCACAGGAACTTAAACTCAAACAGTTTTCCTCCAGTATATTACATCAAGACAAATACCCACATACAGTAAGTGATCAAAAAATGTGTTATTATTTTGCAATAATGGTTTAAAATCATTTCTATCTGACATTCTGGGTCCCCATGTCAAAAAAAAAGCTACTTTGTGACTTCTGAGCTGTGTGCATAGGGTATTCATTGAATGTCCTGTAATAAGGTACTGTAACAAGGTACTGTAATAAGGTACTGTAATATGGTACTTTAATAAGCCACTTATCAAAGAAGATCAACAGAAGATGAGAGGATGAGATCTCTGTGGCGAAGGCAGCAGGACAGGGTCACATCTTCACTGTACTTCACTGTGTTCCTTAGAGTTGCGGCACCATATTAATGTTTGATGGACAGATACAGTTACATTTAAGGATTGACTGTGAAAACCCGAGACTGTAAATATAGGAACATGCCAACAATGTTTATTGTAAAAGCACCATAAAAAGGTATGTGTAAAGGCTTCAGGCCGCCATAAATGTTGTTGTAGGTCCAATTTATATGCAACTAAATTTGATAGTTGATAATAACAATTTTGAAAGTAAGGGGTCCCTGCTCCATCTCGTTTACGGCTAAAAGGTCCTTGGCCTAAAAAAACATTGACGACCCCTGCACTAGAACACTATGTGCCTTTCCTGTGTGGTTGTCCATCTTTCCCATTTATCTAACGTACAGTGAAGTTGCTACCGGAGCAGATACGGTATGGGTTCATAAAAATATCATAGTAAGTGCAACACTGCATATTTTATGTGGTAGACTGGTTGTTTTCTGACAAGCAGACATGGACATTTTTGCTGTTTGTTATAATTATTTTATAGCATACATTTTTTTATATATATTGTAAGTATCTTATTAAAACTGACCCTGCAAGTCTATACACAAATGTCTACCCACCACTGCTGACTCTGGACACATCAGTATACCCATTCTCCCATACTCCCATACTCCCATACCATTCTCTTCACTCTTTCTATCACCAGCACAGCTCTCTCCTGGTTTCAGTCTTATCTCTTACACAGGAAGCAATTTGTCACCATTAGCAACTCCCACTTTGATCCAGCTCCGGTCAACCAAGGCGTGCCTCAAGGCTCTGTGCTTGGACCCATTGTCTGCAACATCTACATACTCCAGCTTGGTAAGATTATCCAGCGACATGGTCTTAGTTATGTAGCCTACATAACCTTATCCGTCCTCATATCACTAACATCACCCATTGTGGACATGCTCTACATCCCAGCACATTCTTTGTGTCACATTACGTTTTTTGGTAATTGGCAGTTTTCTTTACAACATTAGTGATGCCGAGCATATTTGTAAAGTCACTGATCAAAGCACCATCACAAGAATGTGACTAGCTCTGGAATGTTTTTTAAATGTTTCTGTAGTGTTCCCTGGACACTTTGAAATAAAAGATTAGGAAATATAATTCTGTTAATGATGGTGATGCAGCATCAGAATGGGATTGGTAAGACTAGTACTTTTTCACCTAAGTGAAATAGATTATAGTTTCAATACCATTTCTTCAGTAATATTATACTTATGATTAAATATGATATTAATACACTCTATTGGAACTTATGCATTTACTCTAGCAGCAATTTTCTCCCACACAAATTCTCTCTCTTTTACAGCAGTTACTATTTTTACGAAATACATGTTCAAACTCATTGTGTGCATTAGTATTTCTGTTGACCAGTTGTTTGTGGTTGTTGCCAGTGTGCATTATAATATCATGGCTCCCATCATGTTGCCTTTTTACAGTGGTGTTGGTTAACTCTGATTGAACCTACTCTGAGTGGATTGAACCAACTCAAATCAGCTGTTCTGGAACCAAAAACTCAGAGTTCAGGGTTGGCCATGAATCTCTGACTCGGTGACAGAAATCCTCATTCATGCTTTCATAATGTCCCGTTTGGACTACTGTAATGGCGTCCTGTCTGGGTTCACCATCAAAACCCTAGACAGTCTCTGGTATGTGCAAAACTCTCTCTATCTATCTCGCCCACACCAGGACGTGGCAGCACATCATCCCGAACCACACCTTCACTGGCTCCCAATTAGGCCTGCATCACATATAAAATCCTCCTTCTTACCTTCAAATCCCTCTGTGTCCTGGCCCCACAGTACTTGCTCCATCCATACTCGCCACCTTGAGATCTGCGGTTCTCAGACGCTGGCCTTCTCTCCATTCCCCACACCAGACTCTGTACCTTTAGAGATGGATTCTTTAGTGTTGCAGCCCCATCCCTCTTGAGCACCCTCCCTGCAGATATCCAAAAGGCTACATCCCTGGACATTTTTTTTATCACAACTTACAACCTCCTTAGCTGAGCCACAGTAGCTCTGTAAAGTGTCCTTGTGTTTCATGAAAGGCTCTATATTGTTATTATTATCTCTATCCATTATGTCTCTACTTATGTCTTTATAATTGATTTTTTTACCCATGTGCACTGCCTCTAATGAGCCTCTATACATTTTGTAATTGGGTACATAGGCGTTGCTTTGTCAGTGAAGTGATGGCTGCTGAGAAGTTTGTGGCAACCCATTTAGTTGACTTCAGATCTGTTAGTGAGTGCAAGGCATGTGCTATAAACC
>NC_048428.1:5558345-5588860 GCF_013103735.1 Etheostoma cragini | reverse complement strand
GGCTGCTGAGAAGTTTGTGGCAACCCATTTAGTTGACTTCAGATCTGTTAGTGAGTGCAAGGCATGTGCTATAAACCAGAGCAATCTTGCAGAAAAACCTTAATTATGCATTGGGGAAATCTGCCGCAAATGTAAAACCATGTTTCGTTTGAAGATTAAAAGTATAACATAGACTTAAAATAGCATGCTTACAAGAGTCTTCAAAACCAAAGACTGTGATGAATATCAAAGCTTCTGACTGATTCTAAGGCCAGTGCTACTTTGATCAGAGTTCATTTTCCCTGAATGCCACTGCTTCCATCATGTTTGTTAGTGTACAGTGTAGCAAAGCTGCTCAGGCTGCAGCCCCTGTTATTCCATGAATTAAATTCACTACTAGTCAAAGTCTGATGATACATATTTGCATAGGGTCATGAGTATGTATGAGCTCTCTAAATAGTGTATGTCGTGAATGATTCAGAAGCAGGTATTTTTAGCAGTGCCACATGTTTTTTGCTGAGAAATCGCCAGTGGAAGCTGGGGTTGTTTTGGGGAGAGATGCACCTCTGGCCAATTCCCACAGCAGGGTTGTGTCCTTTAAATAGGACAGAAATGAGTAGAAATAGGGTTTTTTGTCATTCCAAGAACAGAGCTTCTCAGTCTACCTGGAGGAATGTATGTTCTTTATCCAGATGTCTGTTTCAGCCTGAGGATGGTTTCAATTACAGCTGTGTTCATTGTTTGACTCCTTACTTTTCTTTGTGTCACTGTTTCCAACTATTGTGGTCCTAGTGCCGACGGCGGCTAAGGCCCAATTGGAACTGAAGGAATTAATATTATTCCTTTATCTGGCAAATTAATCAAATTTTTGAGGGACTTAACATATTCAAAAACTCACCAAATTTGGCGGTTGCATCAATTTTGGTCAAAATGTACGTATTTTAAGGTGTGTGGGAATAAACGCACAAAAATGACTTGCTGGCCCCCAACCCTATTCGAAACAACAGTTGCAATGTACCTGTCAGCTATCCAGACTCCAGGAAAGTGAATTCAAGTTAGTTTGGTATATCCAGCAATCTTGTAACATTTGAAGCACTGGAGTCAAAGCTGTAATTACAATGCCCTGAAACCGTGATATTTTTGCTGAAAGTTATCACACCGCCAGGATATCAAACCGGCTCATGCTTATTGTGCACTTAATGTATCAAAGAGAAAGGAATTATATGGCAAGAAGACAAAGGAAATAGGATTTATTTAGGCTATTTGCAGTTCGTGCCAGCAGCTACACTCCATAGCTCAGGTAACCATTTTCCTGTGTGCAAGGCGTATCTTAAATAGTCTTGTTCTTGGATTCTAATTGCCCTATTCCCTCTCAATTGAGGGGATTTTTGTCACTGGGGAGCAGTTGTCAGAGTGTCAATAAGGTAATATTTTGATGTGAAATGCGCATGTGACTGTGCTCTGTCAGTTAAATGGGCTGGAATAAAGTACAGTCTGGGAGCATGTGACGCACTCAACCTGCAGGACTGTAATTTAGCTGCCCGCTCAGTGGCTCTGCCTCAATACCTCAAATTGATTGAGTGCTTCCTCCATATGAGAGCAATGACCCTTAAGGAAGGAAAGAATGCTGTCAGTGTCTTGAAGCAATGTGTAGCTACTAAAAGACTGACTGTCTTCAGGCATAGTCAAATGACAATCATTTGTACAGGGTGTTAGGTTATTGCATAGATCAAAGACAGTGATAATAATCCTATCCAGATCAGCCTTTTGTTTTCCACCAGCATCCAAAGACACATAGTGTCACCTGGGGAAGGATTTTTTCTCTATGTTTTTCTTTCATTTGTCTTTAATATTATGCCCAATGCACAAGTACACATCATTTGCATTAGTTAGAGCGTTGGATGAAGCATATTATATTATTCATCCTACAAAGCAGCTAGGCTACAGCTGACTATTATGGAATGGAAACAGTCACACTTCGTGTTGAGGCAGGAGTGTTGTCGTGACTACGGAATTGTTGTCCTTGTTGAACAAATGTGCTCATTCTCAAGCAGCTAATCTATATCAGACTAATCAATTTTTCCTAACCCTGCTGTTGAGAGCCCTCCCCTTTAAACAACATTAGAGAGACATTGATTTAGCCATTTGTAACGCTCTACATAACGTTAGTTGGTTTCAAGTCTATTTTGGTGTGTCTTTGAAATGACAGGATGACACTGTCCATGGGGACTTAAAGACAATAGCAATGGATTTTAAGTAATTTTCCAGGAATTACAACAAATGTGAAATTTTTTTTAAATTTAGTTTAGATAGAACAAGTTATTTCTGCAGCTTTAGTGCTTAGTGCAATTAATAGCATTTTTTTCACTAAAATTAACATGTACATGCATAGTTTTTAAACAGTAAAAAATAAATAAGTGATTAAGAGACTCATTTCCTATTGCCAGTGGACGAGTATGCCTTTCTGGTGTGTCATGTTCTGTGTGTCAATGCGCCGGAAAAGATGGTTAGGAAACACTTGAGAGCAGAACGGAGACTAGTACAAATTTCACGGTGTCCTTTTTGTATCAGTTACTTATTTATTGTCTCTTTCAAACTCGGTGCCCCATACTCTGGAACGGTGTTCAAGCGTGTCCACCTGGGTGTCATGTTTCCATCACTGCCGATCAGTGCTGGAGCCGATAAATACCCGTGACTACTGCAGAGACATTTGTCCCCGGAATGAGTGCCTATTCTAACCTTTCCCGCTGAAGACAAAACCCAGATTTTAAATGATAAAAAACAGAAATAAAAATGTGAAGGTAAGTTTTAAAACAAAAAGACTTTGGCCCTTGCTGTTAAGACGTGATGAAATAGCTTCTAAAAGAAGAACAGCCTATTACAATATTTCTTTATGAGAAGACATTTGTCACAATTCTACACCTGTTCATTATCATCCAGATGCCGTGTGTTGTGTGTTCACCGGGGACTGGCTAACTGAATCTGTCTGGCTCTAATTCACACCCTGGCAGAAGGGTTCTCAGTCTTGCAGTCTGATTGAACGCCTTTCACCACTGCTGGCTGGCTACCTCTCTCTCTCTCTCACTCTCTCTCTCTCAAACACACACGCACACAGAGACACAAACACACACACAAACAAACACGCACATAGAGAGACACACACACACACACACACACACACACACACACACCAAAAGACACATTTATTTTATTTAACCTTTATTTAACCAGGAAGTCCCTTGAGATTGAAATCTCTTTTCTGAGGAAGACCTGGCCAAGACGTAATACAACATAGACAAAATCACACATAGAGGAAAGGAATAGATCACATGTGGCAGTTACATTTTTGAATTACATGAGATTTTAACATGGACTAGATCATTTAGATGGAGCAAGTTTTGCAAATTATTCCAAGACCATGGAGAGAAGTAAGAGAGGGCTTTCTTCCCCAGCTCAGTAAAAACCCTTGGAACCTAGTAAGAGCGCCACCTGGTGGAGCGGAGATGAAAATGGCTGAAATTCAGTTTGAGGAGATTACATAAATATGCCGGCAGTTTACCTAACATGGCCTTATATAGAAAAATATACAAATTAAGTTGTCTACGTAGACTTAGTACGGCCAGCCTACCAGTTCATACAGCGTACAATGATGAGTACGAGAATAAGAGTTAAAAAGCAACTAAGCTAACAGGTGGAGAGTACTAGAGGCAGCATTCATGTAGACAACATCACCATAGTCCACATACACACACACGCACACAGAGACACACACACACACACACACACACACACAGACACAGTGTGGGGGGGGCAAAGTGATACAGGGAAGGAAGAGAGGTTAGAGAGTGGAGTGAACTAAAGAGAAGAATAATGACAGAGGGAAAGAATGGAAAGGAAAGGAGAAGCAAAACACTGACAGAAAAAAGGAAAGAGAGAGGGACTAGTGGAGTAGGGGAGAAAACAAGGCAAGGAGAGAGGAGTGAAACGGCCACATAGGTTGTTTACTCAAGCAGCAGTTACGATTTATAGTGGGGCGCTCTAGTGGCTGTAGTAAATGGGATGGGAGAAAAGCACGAAATAAGGTGATAAAGTATAAGACTGCCAACTTCCACATATGGAGGGGACGAGCTGAAAGTGGCGGATTTAGCAAATTGGGGGCCCAAGGTGAAGGTATGTATGGGGATCCCCATCCAATCTTTCATATTTGAAAGAGAACGGAAAACAAATGTAAAAACTGAATGGTAGATAGGCAGGTAAAGCTACTCTACGGGGAAGTAAAGGTTGGAGAGGAGAAGAAAAAAAACGGGGTCTCTGGTTAAAGTCCCCGTACGGACCAAAGTACGGAGTGTGGTTTGGTAGCTAGACAGATGCCACTTCAATGCCAGGTGCTCTTGAACAAGGCACCGTATCCTCCCCCCCCAAACTGCTTAGGGCGCTGGTCCAGCAACTGCAGCCCCCCACTCTGACATCTCTCCATTAGTGCATGAACAGGTCCTGAGCTTGTGTATGAATTTCAGGCCTGTGTAAAGTGATTACTAACAAAACAGAGTGTAAATTGTAATTGCCCCATTGGCGATCAATAAACAGTATAAATTATTACATAAAATGATTAACGCTATCCTCACCTAGCGCCACTTCACAGCTAGAGCTGCATGTTCAACGCTATAGACGTTGTTGTCTGTATCCCCAACGGTAACCTTAAAAACGTTACTCATCATTGGTATTACGGGCTTGCCCATTTCATTGTGAAAGTAGGGAATGTATGTGATGGGATGAATAACCATGAACTGGACATTTTAACTACTACTCCAACGTTCCAACGTATTTATAAAGAATATTAATACAATTTACCATGATTTTTGAAACGTTAATGAAGATAAGGGGCATTATATTTTATTTTTTTGGAGGTTGATTGGGCCCCCCCCCCCCCTACTGCGACCACAGTGAAGTAATGTAACAAATATCCATGATTTTAACCCAAAACAATGGTCTTCCTATGAACTTTTTGTAACTTAACCAAACTGCAATCATTTCATAACATTGACATCTGTTACGTTTTTTTTTTTTGTTTACATATGAGAGACGTGTAATGCCCCTATTGGTTGCTTTAGAGGGTAGGAATAAGAGATACAGGAAAAGTTGGAGAGATTGTGAATACAGGCATAAAAAGGGGGGAAAGGACCAAATAGAAGAACATGTTCAAAGCGCAACAGATAATGGATGTAAGGGGCGTTCAAGGCCCCACTTCTCTCATACCTTTACCACCTGAGTCTATCCCTCCCATTTCTCCACAAATCATATCCCTCGCATCGATCTTCCCTTCCTTTTTCCCTCTGTCACCGTGTTTTCTCCTCTTTACTGTCTTATATTTTTCTTCTTTCCTTTTAACCCCAAGCTGGTAATTTCTCTATTCTTTTACCTCCTTCTGTTTCACCCTGCTCTGGTGCGTCTGTATGACCCATTTCCTTGGCCCTGGCCCTATTAATCACAGTGTTGTGGGCTTGGCCGGCCTGCCTCACTGCCTGGCTGCCCTTCCTCATCATAGCGGGTAATTGAATCAGAGAGGGCTCAAGGTCCTACCAATAAGCAACCATTGAGTGGAATGTCATTTACCCTGCTTACGTAGGACCTGGTAGCTTTTTAGACTTGGTCGCCATGGTTGGTTACGGTGTGGTGGATGTCTAATAATACAGATCTATCCAAATTTACCAGAGAAAATATGTGTCTGACACGGTAAGGTGCTCTTTAGTTCTACAGTTAATGGGTGGGGTGCATTATGAGACAGGGTTGATCATTAGTACCTTCATAGAAGTACATTTCTCTAAGTACCCCTGCATGGAAGTACGCCATGTGACCAAAACCTACCTTTGCTCCGATCAGTGTGCTACCTTAAAGGACAATTCCAGCACAAAATTAACCTAGGGTAAATAACAAATGTGTACCGAATCAACCGATGTCTGGGATCTGTTTTCGCGCTAATCAAATGTGTCTCTAGCTTGAAACAAGCTAGGGCAAACTGGTGATGAGCTTCTAACACTAGCTTTTGGGGCATGGGGTAAATTGCTATTTTATACCACTAACAAGGTCCAAAACAGCACCACACTTCAATGTCCCCTTAGACTTGGTTGCCATTGTTGGTTATGGTGTGGTGGATGTCTAATAATACAGATCTATCTATATTTACCAGAGAAATATCTGCCTGACACTGACAAGCCTCAAAATAGCACCACACTTCAACGATAGCATAATGAAGCCACCAACGCTTTGTTTGAGCTATGTTACTGGTTACTGGTTGCCCGGCGTTCATCATTCGACTGGTCATTACTGTTTTCCAAGATGGCGCCTGCATGTAAACATTAAGGCTACTGTCTTATAAGCTATCTTTTTAAGAAACTGACTGTACATGACAAAGTTCTCAATGCTTTGGTTTACATGAAGGCACCCTCATCATGCTACCGTTGAAGTGCAGTGCTATTTCGAACCTTGTTAGTGGTATAACATTGCGATTTACCCTGTGCACTGAAAGCTAACATTAGAAGCTAATCACCGGTTTGTGCTAGCTTGTTTCATGCTAGAGACACGTTGGATTCAAGGGGTTAAGCCTCTCTTCTCTAAGCGTAGCTCCTATGGCGCCATTTTGATGCGACCAAGCCATCACTTGCAGTCAGCATTCCATTGACTGCCAATCATTTTGGCGCCACTTTGACAGCCAGTAGCGTGACATCTAAAGCGTTTAAAGACTCTATTTGTCCATTGTTTATTTCTAAATAAACACAACAATGTATAAAAGGCTCCATTGTATCTCACGTTATGGCTCCGTAGCAGACGTTTTTGTAAAAATAGGCTAACGATTGTGTCATAACCACGCGACTTGCTGTTGATCAGTAGAGGAATCACCGTATAGTACAGGGTAAGCTCGCGCACATTTTGACTCAGTACATGCCTTAGTAAGCCCTAGGTTTATTGTCCATTAAAGCTTTACTACGTAACTTTTTGATGTTAACAAACTTCTGTTACATTCAACCCATTACCAAATGAGTTGCTACAAAGATAATTAAGACTATCACACAACTCTCTGTGCTTCGTCACGTAATGTGAAAACCAAAGTTCACAAGCGGGACCTTTGCTGTATGCTGTTAGCAACATGTGCTAATAGTGTCATAAAACATAGTTCTAGTGCATTGGAGTATGTCAAAGGAAATATCTTAGGTCTTGTGTGTGTGTTTCAGATGCACCCAATTTGATGTCTTCCACAATCACTTCTGCTTGTTACCCCACCAGGGAGATAGTCACATCCGATCAGGTTAGCGTGGCAGTTAGAGACCCACCTTGGACCAATCCATCACAGGGGCGGGGCGAGCGAATGGGCTCATCTCAGGAGTCAGTGGAGTGAACCAGGGAAGGCTCTGCGGTGCTCTGTCACTGACACACACATGCAGCCTGTTTCGTTCCTCCCTGCAGTGCCGCTGGAAGCGAGTTTCCATTATTTTGTACGGTTTGTTCTCAATGAGTGTCTACTGGGAAAGCACTTGCACTATATTGAAGCAGTTTGGGTGTAGGCACCTGCTGTTGGCTTCACCAGTCAGAAGTAATGTAACCCTAGCCTGTCGTCAGAGATGACTTATCTGTGTTTCAGTGTTGATTATTAGTACTTTTTTACATTCTTACCTGAAATAATTTCAAAATGAAAAACACATGCACAAGCACAAATACAAACACATACGTGTACACACATGCATTAATGGTCCCTAGACTTGAAAATTTCACTTTACAAGGTTTTTTAAGATTAATATGCGTTCCCCCCAGCCTGCCTGTGGACCCTCAGTGGCCAGAAATGGTGATAGGTGTAAACCAAGCCCTGGGCATCCTGCCCTGCCTTTGAGAAAATGAAAGCTCAGATGGGCTGATCTGGAATTTGGCCCCCCTATGAGAGGCAGAATTTCCGGAATGAAAGTTCAGATACAGTATTAGGGGACCACTAAGGTCTATATAAAAGAGACTTCAGATACAGTATTAGGGGACCACTAAGGTCTATATAAAAGAGACTTTAGATACAGTATTAGGGGACCACTAAGGTCTATATAAAAGAGACTTCAGATACAGTATTAGGGGACCACTAAGGTCTATATAAAAGAGACTTCAGATACAGTATTAGGGGACCACTAAGGTCTATATAAAAGAGACTTCAGATACAGTATTAGGGGACCACTAAGGTCTATATAAAAGAGACTTCAGATACAGTATTAGGGGACCACTAAGGTCTATATAAAAGAGACTTCAGATACAGTATTAGGGGACCACTAAGGTCTATATAAAAGAGACTGGGACCTTTAATGTTCTAAATCACTTATGAGGTCAACACAACACTCACTAGGAAATCAATAGCTGACACAATCTCGCACAGGTCTTTCTCTCTCTCACAAACACACACACACACACACACACACACACACACACACACATACACATACACCTATTTGATTACCAGTATCAGTACTGTAGGTTCTCTTGAGAATATAGAGCCTATCCAAAGGCTCGGTGGCTGCCAGGAAATAAAAAACGAGGCTGCCTTTTAAACCCAGCCATTATCCATGAGCCTGGTCCAAACCTTGAGCCCTGCAGAAATACCATGGAAAATACCAGCAGAGCAGTGCTGTAACAAAACATGCTTCAATACAGCAGCAGCCCAACATAGTATCTTTCTAATGCACCCATAGACATCATACAAATATTGTACATCCACATAGTGTATGTACACAGCTTAACACAATCCTATTCCTGGATGCACACAGAGCCAATTAAGCTTGTTGTCAGTCTTCGCTAACTGTTCAATATTGAGTGTAACATTGCAGAGTTGTGTGTGTGACGTGAGAACCAAGGGGAAAATATTTTTGAAAATCTCCTTTAAGGCACACCTCCTGTTGAGGTGCCTTTGAGCAAGACGCCTATTCTCTAATGGAGCTGCTCAGTGGCCAACAGGATTTTATACCTGGTGGTGATATTCTAATGACTTATAATATTAATTCTAAACACAAAGTGCTTTAAGTGGGAAAAAATACAGAATTTTGATAAGTACTTTTCGCACAGACGCAATAGATCATTGACAAAGCTATCAAATTTACTAGGGCAGGGGGATGGATTGGGTTTGGTTAGTGTGTGTGTGTTTGTGTGTGTGTGTGTGTGTGTGTGTGTTTCCTTAGTGTCTGTTCATTTGCTTGTGAGGTAACCATCTGCATGTGAAGCTTGCCACAAAGGTGCATATGCTCTCAAAGATTCTGGTTCATTTGTGTGTTAACAAATTACTTCTAGGACACACATACGCACACACACACACACATACGCACACACACACACACATACACACACACACACACACACACACACACATCAAGATAGCCACAAACACACACATAAAGCAGGCCTCCCCAACATGACATGCCACAGTGAGAAATTACCTTCTGTTGTATCTTATTCAGGTTAGCATATTTTTGGGTAGAAAACTGCTTAGCACACTGCTTCACTCAGTGGGTAACAGACGTGTGTGTGTGTGTTTACAAGATTCAGTATGTTAATGCAATGTGTCTGCATCATAGCAGCGTGTCATGTCATGTCTGTCCTGTCATGTGCTGCTGCAGAGCATCATGGGAGCTGGGAATCTGTCCACAGATTGTCGTCAACCCTCCTGCTGAGACTGAATCATTTTCCAAAAGTTAAACTCCACAGGAGGCGCTCCTTTGTTCCCTGTGCTCTCATTTACTGCCCTGTTCTCTGCCTCTTTCTCACTTGATCTGTCTCCCTTGTTTTTTTTTCTCTCAATTTATCTCTTTCTCTATTTTTTTTATTGCTCGGTTTTTGCCTCTCAGTTTTTCTCTTTGTGTTGTGTTTGTGTTTGTGTTCTCACTCACTCTGTCTCTCGATTCTCCCTCAGCACCTGTCCCTTTCTCCATATAGTTTTAGTGCTGTCGAAATCCACAGGCCAGAATCCCAATCAGAAACAGTTTATTGATAAGGAGGTTTTTAAAAACAAGTTCTGAACGATGAGAAGCAAGCTGTTCTTTGCCGTGACTCATGTAGAATGCAAAGTGAGAAGACAACCCTTAGAATTGAGTGAGGCCAAGCAGACAAGAGGGCTGAGTTTTGAAATGGAACAAAGCCATGCGGGCCGAAGGCTACAGGTCAGCTTAGGACATGTCTCCATGGTACTCTCAGGACATTGTGGCTCAATGCTGCCCCACTGTCTAGGTTTTCACCTCAGCTTTAAAAAGTGGTGTGTCTTTTCACTTCTGTTCATTCACTCAGGCAACATGCAGTGTAAGAGGAAAGATAGCAATACAGCCAGAGCTGGACTGCAAAAATAGGTTTTTGGAGCTCAAATAGAGTGGCTTACACACCCATGCTAAAGTTGATTAACAAGAGGAATAAAAAAACATCTTTAGGAACTTGATCTCAATGCCTCAATTCAAAAAAAATTGTAAAATCCAACCTTTTAAGGACACCAATTTTCTTTGTGAATGAATAATGTATTGTAAATAAATAAATAAATTTACCTCCTTAAAATACAGGGGGCATAAGTATACACACCCTAAAAATAAAAATTTCCCTGCGTCTATGGGAATTTAACATACGTAGGGCCTACGTATGTTAAATTCCCATAGACGCAGGGACATTTTTATTTTTAAAGGCCAGTTATTTTATGGATCAGGATAGTATGCATCATGATAAAGTTCCCTTGGCCTTTGGAATTAAAATAACCCCCCCCCCACATCATCGCATACCATTCACCATGCCTAGAGATAGGCATGGTGTTATTTCAGTTTGCTTAATAGTTGGTTTGATTTGCATTGAAAGATGATCTTATGAAAAGTTCCCCATGCCTATCTAAGGAAGAACATTTATTTATTTACAATAAATTATTCATTCACAAAGAAGGTTGGATTTTCCTAAGTATTTTGAATTAAGGCATTAAGATCAATTTCTAAAAGATGTTTTTTATTCCTCTTTTTAATCAACTTTAGCATGGGTGCGTAAACTAATGCAAGCCACTGTACAATAATACTAGTTTATGTATTTACTTTCTTCCTACTTCCTAATTAGTCATCATCAGGCTGGAGAGTCTGCATCTTAGTTGTGTTTAAACAATTTTGCTAGCAACAAACAAAATTAAAAATGACTGAAGTATTGAATGAAATAACAAGAAAATATATTACATGTAGTAGCAACAACAAAGGACATGCCCCAAACAGCTAGTATGGACTTGTTATTGTTTGGCGCAGGCGGCTTCTCCTGTAGACTGTTGAGGTTGAGACATAATGGTGCGTTCTGGGATTCTTGCGTGTGTACGTGTACTTGTATGTCTACTATGTGTATGTCTGAGCACCACGTTCTCACAGCAAACTTGTGAAATATGGACATTTGGATAGTGGCTGTCGGCGTCTGATGTGACGAAAAAGGCACCCTTCGGCAAGTGTGTAGATCGTACCGGGGGAGCAACAAATTGACGGGGTTTAGCAAGTAGTATGTAAGGGGGAAATTCCACGTAGGGAGGTTGGTAGGGGGGGTGGATGGGTCAAACGCAGGGCTTAAAGAGATGACCAAGTGTGTGTTTTATGACGCTAAAGAAGACGACCAAGTGTTTGTTTTATGACGCTAAAGAAGACGACCAAGTGTTTGTTTTATGACGCCAAAGAAGACGACCAAGTGTGTGTTATATGACGCTAAAGGAGACGACCAAGTGTGTGTTTTATGACGCTTAAGGAGATGACCAAGTGTGTGTTATATGATGCAAAAGGAGACAACAAAGCGCGTATTACATGACGCTAAAGAAGACGACCAAGTGTGTGTTATATGACGCTAAAGGAGACGATCAAGTGTGTGTTATTTTACGCTAAAGGAGAAAACCAAGCGCGTTATAGCACGCTAAAGGAAACGAACAAGTGTGTGTTATATTATGTTAAAGGAGACGACCAAGTGTGTGTGTGTTGTATGACGCTAAAGGAGACAACCAAGCGCGTTATAGCACGCTAAAGGAGACAACCAAGCGTGTGTTATATCAGGCCAAAGGAGACAACTAAGCATGTGTTATATAACGTTAAAAGAGACTTTTAGCATCAATAACAACGACAAAGGCCCCTGACCAAGCGTCCGTACTTTACGAGATGTGAATGAGAATGTGTTGGTCTGTGTAATTGCGGGCACATAATCTTTCACAATTTAACACAGTGTCACATTTTACATAGCACACACACGTGCACACAAATGCTGTAAGTGAACAGAGACAGAAGCAGCAGGACACAGTGACAGACACAGTGGCTGTGGGCAAAAAGGTGAGAAAGAGAGTGAAAACAAATTGTTACATTACAGCATATTGTATTTAAAGTATGTATGCTTCTTTGTTTAACCCAGAGGTGATATGTCCTCTGTCATGTCTAATAGCCATCCATTGTTTCTGTAAGCCCTGTGGACCCTCATTAGCTCTGTCAACACCTAAGACGTCCTGTGGTATTACAGTAATGAACCGCTCTTCAGCTTGTCGTATGTTTGTCTGTGTGTATTCATGCACACAGTGAAAGAGAAAACAACCTGAGTATAAAATGTGTGTTGTAGGACTGTATCTGCGCGAGAGTGTGTGTGTGTGTGTGTGTGTGTGTGTGTGTGTGTGCGTAAACCATTGGGAGCTGTTGTCACAGCTGTCACACAGCCCAGGTTCATTGGAGCTGTCAGCTACTCTCTTTTGTCTTTCTCTACCTTATTCCAATTTTCCACATATCCACTGGGAATAACTGAGCAAATATGTATTGGAATAAATGTGCAGTATACTTCAGTTCTTTATGTCATGGTTATTTTAATAGTTAAGTGTTAATATATAGTACTACATTTTTTCCAAATATAGCATATTTGACATATTAAAGAGACTGAAAGAGACTTCAGATACAGTATTAGGGGACCACTACGGTCTAAAGAAAAGCATCCAAAGGGCATCATGTCATGGGACCTTTAAATGCGCCCTGTCTCTATACATAATATTCACACGCAGAATGCCGTGTTCAACCATGCTGTGAAATATTATATATTATCACCTAAAGCAGAAATCTCAGTGTTGTGGCGTGTACAGCCATTTCCCCAAGGAGAGCTACAGTATCAGTGACTCTCCCTGCTATATCTCCATCACGATGCTGCTTAGCACGCGTAGCCTCTGCTTTGTGTCCCCACTTTATCAGCATAGTCAGCGGGGACAGTATGAATGAACCCCCTGGATCTTATGGCTCATACTGTTATCACTCTGTACATAGGAAAGAGATTGTTATTTTTGACAACGCCACACACTGGAGTAATACTCCCATCAGTGTTTGTTTGTTCATAAGCATACTGTAATAGCATCCCATAAGACTGCTTACAAACCCCTTGTTGACTCCGTCACAGACAAAGAATGTGATGAGAACTGTCACAGCCATCAGCACTTTTTTGCTCGCTTTGAAAAGCTTTACACATCATTCCAAAGAACATCAAATCTGACTCCACAGAAGTTGACTGTGTGCGATTTGGCACCAGTTAGCACTTTTTCAGTCTCCCATCATCACTTTGTGTTAGAGAAATGTGTGAACAATGACACACATTCTATACAACAGACAGGAGAGGAAACCCGTCACCTCAAGTCAAGTGTTTTAAAAGTAATCCTAGCTTTTGCTGGTAACTTTCAGCTATAGCAACTACAGCCTGAAAAGCAGCCCTGTCTCCTGGGAAATACATCTATGTATGCTAGTCTTATTCAATAGGAAATACATTTTGAAAGAAGCATAATGCTGCCTGATTTACAAATGTATCTGCCAAGTCCCATTGAATTTATGCAAAACATTGACTAATGATAATGTATAATTTTGATTTCCACTTGTAGCAACTAAAGCATGATTAACGTGTTGCATGGCACAGCATTTGGTTTAAGGTAAAACACAGATCCGTGTTTTGGTTACATATTGAAAATGTCAAAAAGCAGCTTTTAAAACATATATGACAAAAGGAATTAGTAGGATCATAAATTCTAGGAGACAGGGTTGTAAAAAGTCACATTGCTTGTCTTTATTAAAAATAACTTTTAGCATACTACACACACAGCAACATACAGTGGTGCTCATTAGTTTATGAGCCCATGCTAAAGTTGAATAAATTATTATGTTTTGAAAATTGATCTTAATACATTGATTGAAAAAATAGGAAAAATTCAACCTTTACATCAATTTTCTTTGTGAATGAATAATGTATTGTAAATAAATAAATGTTTTTCCTTAAAATACATGGTATAAATATACTGACCCAGACAGAGTCAGGCATATTTGAATTGTTAAAGGCCAGTTATTTCATGGATCGGGACACTATGCATCCTGATAAAGTTCCCTTGGCCTTTGGAATTTCGATAGCCCCCCCCCCCCCCCACATCATCACATACCCTTCACCATACCTAGAGATAGGCATTGGGAACTTTACATAAAATCATCTCTCAATGCAAATCAAACCAGCTATTAAGATAACTGAAATAAAACCATGTCAGACTGATTTACGAAGAAAATGAGAGTCCTTAAAGGTTGGATTTTTCCCCAAAAAATTTAAATTAAGGCATTAAGATCAATTTCTGTCAATTGAGTCAACTTTAGCATGGGTTCATAAACTTATGAGCACCACTGAATGCATGCTACTCTGTGTCACATTATGTGTTAAATATATTTCGTAAAACCTTGTTGCTTTGACCGATTGTGATAATTAGAGAGAAGATGCACTCCAAAACAAGATGCTTTGCATCATATAACATAAAAGAAACAAGCAGATGTCTTAAGAAATCAAACCTGCAGGCACGCAGCGTAAAAATGTAGGGCACAGAAGGTCACTGTAGCCCATGTTTACGGGAACTGAAAATCCAAATGAATGCGGTTGGTAACGTGGTAATGTTTACTCATGTTAACTTTGCAATTATTTTAGGTATGTATTTTAAATGGCATTGGAAGTCCCGAATCTTCTTTAAAAAGGAGTTGAGTGTCCTTAATAGAATATAGTCCGGAGTGAAAGTGATCGGAATAAAAAGGCAGTGTAAACAAGAACAGAGCAATGAGACTGAAAGGCCTTTGTTCCACTAGATTGGCTGTTAAGAGCAACACTTCAGCATCCTGTGGTATTTCTAAAAGACCACCAATTCACACTTTAAAAGAGCAAATCCCTCACAGCCTCAGCATCTCTCTGCATGAGTCTCTCTCTATTATTTCTCTCTCTTCTTTCAGTCTTATTCCCTTTCTCCTGCTCGCTCCCTCTGTTTGCCAGTTGTCTTAAAAGGTCATCCCCACCTGGCGCGGCACGCAAAGTGAACTGTCACATCACATCTGTCCGTGTGTGTGTGTGTGTGTGTGTGTGTGTGTGTGTGTGGGGGGGGGGGGGGGGGGGGGGGGGGGGGGGGCCTTGGGGGGGTTGTGTGTGGGTTTAAGACATTTTGTAAATGTGATAAATTGATTAAAATTAAAATCCATTAAAATATATCTAACTATATCTATATATATACTATATCTCTATATTGGAGAGGGAACTTTTTTTTTTTTACTGTACAAAACAACATTTTTTAAAATTCTCCACTCTTTTTTTCTATTGGTGAACTAGTTAACTAGAAGATGGTGGTCACACACAGCCCATACTTTACATAACTTTACACAGACTATGAAAATCTTCAAAAATCTATCCAAAAAATATGATTACTTCAAAAACATCTGCTGGTTATCTATTGGCAGAGTGTTTCGTCCATAATCCCTACTTCTGAGGAGAGAATAAGATCATGGTATGGTAGCATTGTTGGGTTTCTTTAAATAACATCACAGAGTTCGGTCTTTCATGAAATGCTCAGTGAGATAACTGTTGTTGAGATTTGGCGCTCTATAAATAAAGTTGAATTGAATTGAATTGAATTGGTCCTGCTTACATCCACATACAATAAAAACCTAAGACCACAGTGAGACGGGTGAACATTGAACCTGCAAGGTATTTTATAGTATCCATTTTATGAGCCTCTAACATGGTTTTAAGACCAGCCACTTCCGTGTCTATTTTTATGTTGGTCTGAGTTAAATGATGATCTTTCTCTCCAGTCATTTCCATAATCTCAGCTCATTATGGTTTAGCTCCAATTTGGCAAATTGGAGCTTCTCTGTCATGATTGGTGACATCTCCTCGTTAGCTGGTGGGGTACCCCAAGGTTCAGTTCTTGGCCCCATCCTGTTTTCCTTGTATATGTTGCTTTTAGGGGCTATTATAGGAAAGCACAACCTGTCTTTTTATTGTTATGCAGATTATATGCAAAGTTATTTGCCTATGCAACCGAATGACAGTGTCGCACTAGACTCCTAGCTTAGCTGTAATAATGATATTAAGTTGTGGCTTTCACAAAACTTTCTTCATTTGAATGAAGCTAAAACTGAGTCTTTCAGCTTCAGTACTTCAGGCACACCAAGCAGTCCAGCTTTCAGTTTGGCTTCATACCTTAGGCCAGCTATCAAAAATCTGGCAGTTACTTTTGATTGCAACATGCAATTGGATAGGCAAATCAGCAATGTTGTTGAAATTAGAAAGTAAAGGCTTGATCAAAATTGTACAGTAATGACCCAACAATCTATTTATAAATGTATTTATATAATGGTATGGTAAGATATGTATTTCTTGAGTATTTATTTGTAATATGGGTAATAATGTGTATGTAGTCATGGGCATGAATTAAGTGTGCATATACTGTGTGTATATATATAGAAATTCACAGCATTAAAATACAAGATAAAATACAAATATATAAACATATACATAAAGTATACAGTTTATATTTATATTTGTATTTTATCTCGTATTTTAATGCTGTGTATTTGCTTGCTTCAACACAGTTTCCTTTTGTAAATGTATGCAATGAGACAAAAATATCTTTCTATGTAATAAGCAGGATAAGGATTAAGTCCCTTCAGGTTGATATAAGCACCTGTCGTCCTCTGTTCTCAGTCTCACGTTGCCAGACCTTTCTACACAGCGCGGTTTTTTTCACAAATACATTCCAAGATAGAATAAAATCAACTCTCTGGGTTGTTGGCATTTCTTTAAACCAATAAAAATCATCTCTGCACGCAGCATCAGTGGGGCTGCAAAATGGTCTCAGGAAGGAACTTGTTTAGGTGGAACATTTGTACTCCGCAAAGGAAAAACGCCACATAAAATCCTGAATGAAGTTAACTGTTAACAGTAATGTGAGCTATGCAAATTGGCTAAATACATGGTAAAACATAGTTTGTTTGTTGTATCGCCGTGTAAAACTCCCAGTTGAAGTGGAAATGCCGAAAAAGTAATTGTCGTCAAACCTGGCTATTTTCAGCGTGTCGCTTGTGCTACCTTGACGGTAGTTTGAGAACGGCAACACAGACAGAGCGGAAGGTGAGGGACATCCTGCGGAACATTTTGTCACACACACACACACACACACACATAAACACGCACAAAGCTGTTATAGTTTTATTTTCACAATTCCAAGTGCAGCACCTGACTGGGTTACTTTGATGGATAGCTAAGCGGGCATTAAATAGGGTTCTTTTATGCATCTGTGTGTTGTTGCAGTTGTGTGATTCATTCGTACACACAGACTCATTGTACTAATGAGCAAGTTGAGTCATCGTGTTGTCACCGCCGCTGTAATGAAACATAGAGGTTAGGTAACACTAATAGCTGGTAGTGAGTTAGCCAGTAGCAATAATTTGTAGAGGTAGCCTGTAAAATAATGAGTTGGAGTACGTGAGAGGAGGGGCTGAGGTTATACAGTTGGACTACATTATCAGAGCTGCCGGTGGGACAGTTTGTACCTGTGTAGGCTCCCTGTCTTGATGACAGTGTACTTCCAATTACAAACACACACACACGCTTTGTTGAAACCTTGTTGAAAGATCGCTGCTCCTATCACTACTCTGTTTCTAAACATCACGTGCTGGCATTTATTAGAAAGTGTTTTGCGCTATTAAGCCTCTGACACAGAAGCAGCTATGACCTTTATATACTGGGCAACAGATGCATAATGCACAGTTGCTTTGCTCCGGCCTTCATTGCGCAAAGTATCCGCAGATCCTCAAAAGGTCTGGGATTAGATTTTTAATTTTTCTCTTCATGTCTTCTTATATGTTAGTACTAAAGGTCTTACATTTTAAAACCCAGCCTAGCTTATGAGAAATCACATAAACTTACGGGATTTAATGTAAAAGTATTTACATGTATAAAATCATTAGTTTGAAACTGCCTCCTGCTCTTGGGATTTTTTCTAAAGCTTACAATTTTTTAGAAAGTAAACAAATAATTGTGATTATGCTAAGATAAAGACAGGGGAGAAATCTAGACCCACCCTAGTGGCTGCAAGGTCAGTCTAGCCACTATCCGTTGGCTTGCGAGTTGGAAAAAACAATTTCTGGTCAGGCCAATCACATCGTGGATAGAGTTGGTGGGCGGGCTTAACATATGGTCAGCGTAGTTGCGACGGTTCCGGGTGAATTCATATACTGTCTATTGAATTCCCTGCTACTTGAAACCAAAGAAGATGGCTGCTGCTGCTGGCGAACAGCGGGCTTTTGAATCAGCTTTGGCCATGACGCTGGTAATCTCGGAGTTAAGCACTGAAGTCATTCTTAAAAAAGGAAGATGTGTTCAGAGTTTTGCCGACCGGATATGGCAAAAGTTGTATCTACCAACTAACATTGCTCTGGTTGGTTCAGCGCTATCCTACTGCATGCAGAGGAAATGTATCCCGCCCTGTGTCAGGCTAAACTTTAGAAGATGTTTCCTACAAGTTTGATGAACTGTTATTATAGATACAAGATCAGTGCTAAAATGTCCAGAACTGCAGTTAATTAACGATATTACGTATACAAGTTCTACTGAAAAGGCAATAAAGAGAGGAGGAGACGGTATGTGTATGTATGAAAGAGAGTGAGAGTGTGTGTGTGTGTGTGTGTGTGTTTGTGTGTGTGTGTGGCTGATGTTGGATGTCCCGTCTTGAACGGTATGTCGAGAGTTTATGAGCCGGAAGTTGAAATTGTCCATCTGTGTGAGATGCAGTCGGGTTTTTTAGAGGAAATCATTTCTCTAATCTGAGTCTGCACTTTGCTTTCATTTCAGTTAAGACATTTCAGTTAAGACAGTCAACGATTCAGCACAAGTGTTAATTTGCTTAGGGGAAACAGGTGTTTAATATATGCATACATCTGTGACATGGGCATTTTAAGGCATTACTGCAATACTGCAGTGCCTTGCTCTAGAAAGGATGACTCACAAAAAATATATATATTTTAGGAACCACCTTGTGGGATAAGACAAATGTGCGTCAGTTAACTGACAATTTACACAGATTAAAAGAGGCGTCAATATCTACACTCAGCTTCTGTGTATCAAACAGGTAGAAAGGTAAATATGGTGCAAAATGTGGGAGCTTGTAGAACACAATGTTATAACTTGAGTAAATGTTGCATTACAGGTTTGCAGCTGTCAATGCGTTCAAGTAAATACCAATCTACACATTTGTGAATATTTTATCTGGGGACTTTACATTCAGAATACAAGTGTTCAAGCTCTCACAGTTTGCACCATATACCTTCATAAACAGGTTTCCTAAAACTGAGCTTGGGACAGTTGGAGACACGGGCACAATGTCTTTGTCTTCAGTCTGTCCACTTTTATAAATATTTTTATTTTGAGCTGTACAATGGGGCAGTGTATTAATTTATATTGTTTATTGATCCCTTACATTACACTCTGTCTTGTTAAAATCACTACACACAGGCCTGAAATAAACACACACACATATGGAGAGATGTCAGAGTAAGTGGGCTGCCAGTGTCCTGAGCAATTGGGGGGGGTTAATTGGCATCTTTCCAGTTACCAGTCCACACTCTGTACTTTGGTCTGTGCGGGGACTTGAGCCAGTGACCTTCCGGTTCCTAACCCAACTCCTCACGGACTGACCTACTGCCACCCTTTATCATTCAGGTATTTTACTAAATAACAGATGCAACTTGGCATTGTGTAAAGAGAAAAAGAGCCCAGGAGCCAAACTTTGGTTCACATCTGCTCATTTTAAGCAAGAGCCATCACTGTGGATACTGCTGTGCTTAGCACAGCTGATTGGCCCAAAGCTCTGTACTAACTTCTACGCGTATCCAGCTCTCAGAAAAAAAGACATAGAACTCCATTATGTGCACCTTATGCATATTTTAGCTCCATAGCATCCTGATGATCGGCTGAACCCACCCACTAGTCCTTGATTCTGTGACTCCCACAGTGTTAGGGCTCGAAAGTTTGGGCACCCCAGGTAAAAATTTGTATTAATGTACATAAAGAAGCCAAGAAGCCAAGATGGAAAAATATCCAAAAGGCATCAAATGACGGATTAAACATTTGTATAACATGTCACAAAAATTGATTTGATTTTATTTCCATCTTTACACTTTCAAATAACAGAAAACAATGCTTGAAAACATGTAAAAGAGCAGTGCATGACAGACAGCCCAGAAATCTCAACGAACTGGAAGACTTGTGGAAGGAAGAATGGGCGAAGATACCTCAAACAAGAATTGAAAGACTCTTGGCTGGCGTTTCCAAGCTGTGATACTTGCCAAAGTGTGTGTGTGGGGGGGAGGGGGTTACAAGATATATTAACTCTGCAGGGTGCCCAAACATTTGCAGACGCAATTTTTTTGTTTTCTGTTATTTTTCCATCTTTTCTTGGCTTCTTTATGAACATGAATACAATTTTTTACCTGGGATGACAAACTTTCGAGCCCTACTGCATGACTGTGGGGCTGCACTACCTCAAAGCTTTCTGACCCATTACGAAATTTTCCCACCGGGCATCAATGATTAAATTTAATAAATGAAAGACACTTGTTGTTCACGACAGTGGACACAGGAATTGAAACAGAAACAACTCTGTTCTCAAGGACATACAGAGCATGCATTATACTTGACATTATCCTGCATTGACTACCATTTCTTACTAGACATCATTGGCCCCAGCCACTGGGACATACTGGACACAAATACATAAACACAAAATTCAGTACCGTTGTTATGGAAATTACAAATGCAAGCTCCATTAAAACCAATAAAGAGGGGAAATGATCCCTCATTCAGCATCTTCTAGTCAGTCCCTCAAGAAAAACGTAATTATGCGATCGCAGAATGAATAATCAGCCAAAGTCTGCATATTTATGCGGGGGGAGCATTTTTTCAAATACGCCGCACTTTCACCGCATAAATTACCAATTTCCTTGCAAAATAATGCAGGGCTTGTATGATTTCATAATCCCCGCATTTTCTTTGCAAAAACGTCACACATATCTTGGCAGAAAGTTGATAAATTTTGAGTTCACTTCACACAAGAGCAGCCATGTGAAGAGACGTTGTGAAGTGACGTAACGAAGTGACGTTATGAAGTGACGTTACGAAGTGACGTTACGAAGTGACGTTATGAAGTGACGCTACAAAGTGACGTTATAAATCTACGTTATGAATTGACGTTATAAAGTGACGTTATAAAGTGATGTTATGAAGTGACATAATTACACAACAAAACACTTCTCTCACGTCTCTTTTTCACTTTTTTCAAGTTCTTGCAATTTCATTGGATAACATTGCATAAATATCTCACATATTCCATTGCATTTTTTAAGAAAACATGTTGCATAATTGAGGATTGTTGCCCGCAACAATCACAAAAAAACTCCCAAACGTTTCTTCAGCTAAATGAAACCAATCTGAAATGATTATTTTTGGTCCACCAAGGTCTACCCCAGCTTTACAAAAACATCTTGACTCACTGCCTACGAATGACAAACCTGCAGCCAGAAACCTGGTTGTAATATTTGACGGTGACCTTTCACATGAAGAAGTAGTTACAAAAGTCATTCAATCATGTTTTTATCAACTGAGCTGAAGCTATTCTAGGTTGCATCTAGATTTTTAAACTAAACAAACTGATCAACACACTTGTGCAGTGTGTACATTTCAACAAGGTAGAGTTATCTTAAATGGTGTGTTTCTGGATCATCTTTTGCTACCTGCCTGTTTTTGGATTCTTCTCTTTGTTGTTAACAGCTCACTTTTGGTTCTCCTACCTAACTACTGGTCATCTGCATTTGGGTCCTCTTCTTGAAAAGAGCAAACTGTGACAGCTGTCACCCCCCAGTGTGAGTTGAGGGCAGATTTGAGTCATTTATGCTCAGATTTAAATGGTTTACAGCATACTGTGTAATACTGAAATTTGTTCAAATCCATAAAATAATAAACGTTTCTTATTACAAACAATAACAGAAGAAGGAAATCATTTCAAAAATATTGATTGCTAACGTTAGCTCAAAACGCCATTCAAGTGACAGCCTTTGTTGTGTTTGATTGCTAACTTGTAGCTATGCTAGCAGTCATTTCAAAAACGTTTTAGCTATCTATGATAGTTCGGCGGCTAACGTTAGCTCAAAACGTCATTCAAGTGACAGCCTTTGCTGAATTTGATTGTTAGCTTGTAGCTAAGCTAGCAGTCATTTCCAAATTGTTTTAGCTATCCATGATAGTTTGAATGCTAAGGTTAGCTCAAAACGGCATTCAAGTGACAGCCTTTGTTGTGTTTGATCCTAGCTTCTAGACAGCAGTGAACAAACTTGGTTAAGTAGGTCCATTTTAACTGTATTGACATTACAGAAGTTTCTCGTTAGCATCTTGTATGCTACTTGTCGCAAAGTGACACATGCGCGACTCATCTTCACTTGACTCAAATCGGGGAGTGACAATAGCTTATCTTAATTAGCTTAATATAGCTTTGTTAGAATTAAAGTCTGACCCATACTTTATTTTAAAGATATACTGTTTATCGTTCACTGTCCTCTGATTATTGCTCCAATACAAGGTCCCCTGTGCCTCAGAATGACGTTTTGCATGGCAGAGACGCTCATTAATTGAAAGATCTTAGCCCTTTTTGTGTAAATTGAAGATGGTTATTTTCACAAAGCCAAAGCTCATGCTCATAGAGTTTATCAAAAATACTTTCTTCGCATCAAGTTCAGATTTGCCCTTTTATTTGTTCTCATGCCATCGCTTCGCTCACTGCCTCTTTTGTTATCTGATGCTTCACAATCTTCTTGGCTTATTTATTTTTCTTTGATTTAATGTAGGTCATCGATTCCATTTCAACGCTCCTCTTGGGTTTGTTGTTCAGTAGATTGACTTCCAGTTTTACTCTTTTGTTTTTTTCACTGTCGGCAAATCATCTCTTTATGTCTCAGTAGTCAATAATGCTCTATTGTGTGTGCTTTTAAACCAGAAACTTCCCAATGGGGGAAGATTGTGGAGCAGCTAAACTAATTTGAAGAAGGAAAATTTGAATTTGATTAAAAGAACACATCAGCAGTAACACCTGAACAGAAGTTTAAACAGGTAACTAAAAATAATAACTGAATAGTCCAAATAAATAGCAATAAGTACTGACTAAACAGTTCTGTTCAAATAGCTATAAGTAATGGATAAACGATTGACACATTCAGCTTTACTTTAAGTAGTAGTAGTAGTATTTCTGATCTAACCAACCTTAATATTGACAGATCAATAAAATGAATATATTAATAAAATCCACTTTTATGTATGAAATTATACATTTGGAACACTTGAGAATCGATGCGGGGGTATGTCATCCAACAGGGCTGTGTGGGAAACGTCCCGTTTTAACTTTTGTGAGCCGTCTTCTGGTGTCCGTCATTGGCCTCGTTTCCTGGAGCCTTGCACAAGGGCACCTCGGCATTACTAATAGATGGTGAGGTTTTACTCATTTGTTTGCTCACATCTCCCTAGCCTGATTTTCAGGCTGTGCCATCCGACTCCGGGCTTTTTCCACGTGCATCCCCCTCGTGTACACCATGAACCCTGGCCGTTGCCTTCAGCCAACCTCCTGACTTCCATCTCCCCTTCCCTTGCCTCTCTGGAGTTTTCTCCTTCCCCACCCCATACTCCCCTACCTCGTCCTTTTCCAATCTCTCCCTCTTTCCCTGTCCCCGGGGTTAGATATTCTGCACTCTGAAATCCGTTACTTATCACCTCCTCCTTCTTTTTTTCTCTTTTTTTTCTCCACCCTGTCACCACGGACATCATTAATGAGGGTGGCAGGATTGTTGGGCTCCTCCTTTGCCCGTCCTTGGGGTTCCTTGTGTGTCACACGTGGGCTTTTGTAATTACTCACCCGTCTGTTACCGCCAGACACCTTATACACACCTTGAAAAGCAATGAAGATTTCTTTATCTTAAATGTATTTATTTGTTTATTCACTTATCTTTGTAGCAGTGACAAAGCCAGTGAGGGACAGGGGACAATTTAGGGCCATCGGACATTTCCCGAGGCTGAGGGCAACACAGGATTATGGCCAGCTTACAAAGTGGAGTCACTAAAAAGAGGGAGTGCGTGCAGAGAGGCTAGCTTGTATAGGGTCATCGCTTTTAACGTACCGCCAGGAGACTGATCTGTGTAAGTACTACGAGTGCCAACTTCACCTGGGTCACCTCTGCATCCAGTTTGCTCACAGTGGTGTCGTACATCTGCTACACACACACACACAGATGCACACAATGAGGCACACATATGTACACTCACGCTGCTCAGCTAGCTCTGTCATCTTAGAATGACTTGATATACGCCTAGCTCAGTGTGGTGCAACACTGTGTCATCAGTCAAACACACACACACACACACACACACACACACAAAGCTTTCTCCATGGTGGCCAACTACACAAGTGCTACTGCGAGTGTAAAGTAAGGTGTTTTTGAAAAAGAGCAAATGAGTTGAACCTGCTCAAGTACACACAAACGAAAGGCAGGACACACACATTCATACAAGGGCATGTAGCTGAGCCATTTATAGCACTGATGTCACTGACGTCGTACTTCATATTGAGCATTAGGAACACCTGGGACACAGTCAGGGGTCTCTGTAGACACAGTCAACCACACATGATCACACACACATATGTGCACATTTCCTGGCTCTCTTTCAAACTCATGCACACGTGCACTCAGGAGAAGATGTGGAAATACTACAAAAACATTCTAAACAAATCTACTTAATTAAAATTAAAAGTAGCTCATTAATAATTGTTCTCAGCTTGAACGTTACTTAGTTACTTTTTTAGTAATAAGCCTCAGCATAATTTACTAGTACTAGTTACCACCTGCAGGTTGCTAGTGCCAACCAGCATTAGCAATGTCAATGTGTCAATTGTTGACACAGTGTTGACACACAATGTCAATTAGCTAACGTTAGATGCAGGCTATGTTGAAAGTCATAGAAGCCTGTGCTCACGTGGAGCTCTGTACCCAACTGACTGATTTCCTCAGCTTAGAATTACAGTAGGACCCGCTAAAAACCTTGCAACCTCGCCGTCCTTTTCCACCCCGACCAAAATACACACTTTAGTAGTTTAGAATTACGGCAACAATTGCTAATCACACTGCGAACTCACGGTCCTCTCTTCCCAATTTACAGCCCCCCCATTTCTTGGCTTAAAAGAACTCACCGCTGTCGGCTGCGGCCGCTGAACACGCTGCGCGCTGTGAACAGCCGTGGCACGCTGCCTATCTCCGGTATGTTAGCAGTTAGCAGGGTTAGCATTGCGGCATCAGCCAGGACCAGTCGGGATCACTTAACAGGCTGTGTCTCAATTTGTTTTTGCAAGTAACCAACTCGTAATATACAATGTGAGTAGCTACACGACTGTTGAAATTACATGAAATGCCCATCATTTAACTGTGAAAAATTAGCCTGAAGCTAATACTTAGCTACCTGTTCGGGAGGAAATTATCCAACTCAGCATCCTTTTGGGCTCTAAGTTGTCTCCATCTTTCAAATTGATCTCCAATATTTACCCAGGGTTTGTTGGATTGACTGTTTAAACGTGCCAGTTTTTTTTAGGTTGGGAACCTCTCTCTGTTGATCCCAAACGTTACTGCTGTAGCGTGCTGGGTTTTTCGTTTTTACAGGTATATTTCTGGCAACCCGGCCTGGCTGTCATAGAACATTGTAGTTTGTTTGTAAAAATGAATTCATTTTCAGTGCTGTGTTTGTAAAACCCGGCGGTGAGCAATAGACTGCATGCAGGTAGAGCATGTTGAAATATCGCTTTTTTTCAAACTGTTGATATGTTTTGCATTGGTAGTTATCTTACCCTGAAGTGCTTGTGCATGTTATCTATGTAGTGATAGACTGATTTATTGGCATGTTGAAATATCGGGCCAATATTCACGTTTTTACTGCTGCTGAGTTCGTCAATAGTTTTTTTCCCGGTATTATTTACGTCCACAGGCAGCTCTGTGTTGCTGAGACGCTGCAGTTCACATGCAGACCATGCAATGCCCCTCCCTCCTGCCTTCTCTTCAAGACAACTTTTAAAGCATCTTCTGTTTGACTTAGCTGAAATATTGCCATAGACGTTAAAAGTGGAAAATGATGCTCTATATGTGCTTGTAACTATGGCTAAGTAAGTTTGTGTGTCCAAATGGAAAATGCAAATGTGAATGCCTCATCTATAAAACTGCTTGCCATTATATTTAGGCGTTAGTGAACTCAAGCTTGTGCTGCAAATCTTGCCAATCATTCACTGCAGTAGTTTTGGGGGATGCCATTTTTTCCTTTCCTACCTTTAAATGTAGTCCCCACCCCGGCTGAAGGGGGTGGGGGGGGAGGCAGGTGGCAGGTGGCCGCACTGCCTACCTCAGCAGTACGCAAACATTAAGTGGGACACCCAAATGAGCCTTGGAGAGGAGAAGTAATGGTGTCATTTGTCATCAAAGATCATAAAGAGAGGTCGGTGTAAGGAAATGAGTGCTGTTCTGTTTTCTCTTTCCTGCCATGATGCCTAGTGTCTTGCCGTTGGCAAACTGAAACCAAGAATATCCTTCAACTACCGCATATGACGCAGCCACAAAATGTCTGCTAATTCTTTTTATCAAATATCATTCCTTCTACTCAGTGAACTGGATATTTATGAGATACATCATTCTAATGAAACGGTTGTTATCTCATTTCCTATTTTGTGAGACTTGACAGTACTGTATTGGTCTGTTAAACAAAATGTAATGAGATCTGATGGTTTTCATACTGTGGATCACCTCTGTCTGGACTAAATGCTTCATAGGTTGCCTTTATTAGATTTTTTAGAGCATTATGTCTCCATTAGAAGCAGCATATTTAGACCACATTCATGCTAAAGGGCTCAGCTGGGTACGAGTCACCATTTGACTCTGTAGCCAACCAAGCACACTGGCAGGCTGCTGTTGAAGCAGACCAAGCAGTAAATACTTTGACCATTTCATTGTCAGTATGTTTTATAAAGAGGCGTAAGAGTAAGTGATTAACCCTCCAATGTGGCACTAGTAGACTTTTTATTTCACAATTATTCCTTTCCATCAGATCGTTCGTACAGTAGATCTCGACATTTCTGACGTTTCTCCAAAGTCTGAATCCGCCTCAACTTTTTTCCGTATAATGCCCTAACACCAGTCAAAATGAATGAAGGGACTTGCGTTTTTGCCGGACCGACTGACTTTATGTCAACACAGCCTAAAGGTCTATGATCTTGCTCTGGACAAACAGACAGGGATAAGCTGTTTGTGGAGATCCCCCGATCTCTGATCACCAACACTCCTTACTGCTGCTGTTTGCAGCATCTGTGATGCTAAGCACATTAGCCTCTGTCCCGACCAACTTCCCTAATGTCAGACACTGGTATATAAAGACCTAATAAAGTAAGCCATCCATTCAAGAACACATCTATTGCAACATCTATCCCCAGGCCTTCATCTCTCATTGATGAAATCCAATTTAAGGAGTTCTGACCCGGTTTGAGGCCAAGCTTTAATTGATACAGAAAATTGTGCCATAAAACTTTTGACATAAATTTAGGTTGAAGTAATTTTCTCTACACAGTCAATTAGGCTGGGGAGTCGTCCCTCCAAAATGTTTGACCTCACAAGGTCTTTCCAAGACGTTTCTTTGGAAATTCAATCACTGCAATAATTAATATAGTTTACTGGCCGTTCTGGAGACCGGCAAGCAGCAGATTACGTTTCAGGGAGCCAAATTTATATCTAACATAAACATCAAAATCAATACAGAACATTTAGGCAAACTGCATCTCTTTGGGAAGTTTGTGCCAGCAGCAGAGCAGATGTTCAATGAATAAACAACGTTATACTTATGCCTATTAATATTCATGTGGCCAGGTCAGCCCATCAATGTTGTATTGTACAATGTATTGTGAGGAACATGTCATTAAAACACTTTTACAGATATCACTGATTGCGCTAACATGGCGAGGGTCACACAGCATGACATGTGTGGAGCAGGTGTTGGCGCACCTGTCTAACAAATCACACACACACACACACACACACACACACAGACACACACCTGTCATCTGTGTCCCTTGACATGGAAACTTATACCACCATAAAAACCCACAATCATACTTTGACGGCACACAGCTTCCACCCCTGACATGTACACGTATACACACTTCCTTCCTGACTGCTGCTCATACACACACACACACAAGCACACTTGTCTTATGGCTGTGATTCCAGCAGTTTTTGTCATGATTGCCCTTGCAGCCCCCACCCAAGGGGGCCATTGACAAGCAACAAGACAAATCAAGACATTAAGGCTTTGGAAAACACTGATCAACATTTTTTGCCATTCTTTGACATAGACCAAACAATTAATTGATTAATAAAAAACATTATAAAAAGATCAATCGACTGGGAAAATAATTGTTAGTTTTAGCTATAATGAAAACTGAAGTGCCTGTAGTGGAGCTTTATTCTTACTGTGGAAGCTTATATTTGGTTTTCAACAAATCCTAGCTGAAATCCTAGCCAATTCTGTTGAGGACATTTCTACTTTACTCTTGGACCTATTTAGGTTATTCTCACCTAAAGCAGGTGAGCATTACATCTTTAGATCTAGGGCTCCGAGGAGCCAATAAAATGAAGTCTGCCGGAGGGCATGTTCAAACCAAGTTCTGTGTGAGGGAGTTTGAGTTTAAGATATGAAGGTGTACAGAAGAAAAGCCAAACTGAGAAGACCAGAGCCCAGTCAACTGCAACACTGTCTATTATTGTGGTCATCTAAACCAAATGCAAGAAGAAACCCCAAGGCACAATAATTTATAAAAGAAAATCCAGTATAATCAAATTGACTAAAGTCACACCCCACTGGACTGATGGTCCCACTGATGGTTTGTATCTGTCGTTGCAGAGTTGCATTCTGCTTTGCTTTGCATTCTCCCCAAACCATCTATTCTGTATCCCCAGACCGAAGAAGCCCTTAACAGTCCCTCCAGGATTTTGCAGCCTTTTTTTTTAGATTGTTGCATCCCAAAATGCCTGACGTTGTGGGAGCTTTTGTAAATAATTGCGACAAAAGTCGCAATGTCTTTTGTATGTTTGTTGCAATGAAGTTGCGGAAGACAGGGAAAGTTGCAAAAAAGTAGCGATTTTGTTGTTGTATAGTTCGTTAAAGATTAAAAGGAAACTTGTTCGGGGAGAATAAAACTACTCTGGGCTAAGTTTAGCTATTAACATTACCAATAAGGCTCAGGATGCTGAAAATGTTGGTATAATATGAAAATGGCTGGTGGATTTAAGACATTAAATATATATAATATATAATAATATATAATTGAATTAATCAAATTTGAACATGTCTGTCAGTGGCTTGTTGATCTTTACATTGATAGTTTCCTATCCCGGCCTGGGACACACACACACACACGGTTTAATAAAGGACTTATTTAGGTCACCCTGTACGTCTCATCTCCGTTTCCTTTCTGCATCCATCGTGTGTGTTTGTGTGTGTGTGCGCACGTCGTCAGTCACAGGGGGGGGGAACTGAGCAGCCCCGCTTGCTGCACAGAGCTGACAGGATTAAAACAGCAGCCGCTTCAGCGACATCAGAGTGAAAAATCCTTACAGCGTACACTGATGTTAAAATGTAGACAGCTTGGCATGGTAGTGTTAATTTTGTCACCTATTTTAAATTTAGTCTTAGTCTTGTGCCAAATGTCCTTGTTAATTTTGGTCTTTTTTTGTTAGTCAAATTATAGTCGACTAAAATTCTTGTCATTAAAGTCTAGTTTTAGTCAAACGAGAACTCAGGTATCTTGGACAAGATTTTGTCTTTTTTCTTTTTTAATTCTGAGATTATTTCTGATAACTCTTTCAGTCAAATCGTTTTTTGCACATCTCAAATATGGGTTAAATGTCATAATTACCTGACAAAATACATGTGTTGAAGGATTTCTGTTGAATGCAACTTTGTTAAACATGTTTTTATATTGAGCCTCTTCCCTTACACAGTGTCTTACAATGACACATGTAAGATAAGCACCGGGGCTCCTGGGCTCTACAGCACCTTGTTACACAGACACATGTTAGATAAGGACCAGGGCTCCTGGGCTCTACAGCACC
>NC_048428.1:5528631-5558245 GCF_013103735.1 Etheostoma cragini | reverse complement strand
CACAGACACATGTTACATAAGAGCCAGGGCTCCTGGGCTCTACAGCACCTTGTTACACAGACACATGTTAAATAAGAGACAGGGCTCCTGGGCTCTACAGCACCTTGTTACACAGACACATGTTACATAAGAGACAGGGCTCCTGGGCTCTACAGCACCTTGTTTTGTTGCCAGCAGTTGCATAGACTACAGTTCTCCGGCTGTTCTGCAAGCTGTCGAGCAGCTTTGCCAGCAGGGTGAAAGCCTGTCTCCTTCCTTTGCCCGGGGCTACGCGCTGTTGAACCGCGCCAAACGGGCCCTTTTTCATGATGAGAAAGTAGAGACAATTGTAGACGAAAATGAAGAGGGATCTTAGTTTTTATTTAATGCAAAACATTTTAGTCTTGTTTTTTTCGTCAAAACGAATACATTTTAATTTAGTCTTAGTCTGCGCTTTTGGGCACTGTTGCAGACTCGTCATTGTCTCGTCATGGAAAAAACGGTCGTTGAGGAACATATTTAGTCTTGTCTCGTCTGACAAAGTTAACACTACCGGACGCTCTGACATGCCTTTCTCTGTACATTTTGTTGGGAAATGTGTGATGTTTGAGTCACACACGTCTCGTCTTCATATCAGAAACAAGGAAATGAATATGGCAACATACATGTGACGTCAACCCCTTCTCACTCATTGGCTCTCAGAGCCACATATTGATACAGAGTCTGGCACGTGGGACTGCTGGGATTGGTTGAAGTCGCGGGAAACTCGGGTCATTGGCCTAAATTGCAAGTTGCACCAAAGTCACGGGTGATTGGTTGATATTGCGTGAAATGGAGCGATTGCTACATCCTAGAGAGAAGGCTTTTTGCACTCACATAAACACACACTTAGGTATACATGTACATGTGCAGTTTTCCATCACGCATGCTCAGATTTAAACGGTTTACAGCAAAACTTGTCAAACGGAAATTTGTGAAATCCATAAAATAATAAACTTTTCTCATTACAAACAATAACAAAAGATGTAAATCATTTGAAAAAACCCATTGTAGCTATATATGGTTGTTTTGATTGCCAGCATTAGCTCAAAACACCATTCAAGTAGCCAGCAGTGAACACACTTTGTAGGTCTATTTTTACTGTTTTGACATTACAGAAGTCTCTTGTTAGCATCTTGTATGCAAGCGCGAGTCACATCTACACTCATCTTACATCAGGGAGTGACACAGGACACTAAGTTCAGTTTTGTTATTCAAACAGTAATGGATGAGGTTGTACTGCATAATGGAAACATATGTGAGACAAACATGGACATAAACACCTCAATGTCTCCTCGCAGAGCAGTGTATATGTTAGGGCTGTCAAAAATGGCATTTGAATTTTAGCTCCAAAAAAATATATATATTCCAATTATCAGTTTGTGCACATAAATAACATAAACTAAATTGAATCCCCGTAGAGATCCCTCCCTCTCTCTTTTTGGAGCGTCCACATGGAGGTGGAAATAGATAGCAGGGAGCCACCATAATCTTTACGATTACAGATGAAATAATTCCACTCGGCAACATGTATGGATTTGGGGCAGAGGAAGGACTAGCGAGCTGGAAGGAGGAAGGGAGAAGTGAAAAGTGGATAATTCAAAAGATGTCATATCTGTGAGCCAATCATGACTGAATAGGGGAGAAGGAGAAAGGACTGCAGCTTGTGTGTTTGCTGGGATGCACATGTAAAGAGGAAGTAGGGAGTGTTGTTCATTCAACCTTTATTCATCTTTGAGAAATCAGTCCGGGGCAAACATTAGAAATTGAACTGGAAAATTATTTGATAAATAAATTAGGATAATAGGGATGCAAAAGAAAATACAATTAATTAAAGGAGTTACAAGTAGAAGTTTGCAGATTTTAAACCAGATTTCTAAATTGTCCTATAGGCAATTGAGTTGATTTTAAGAAAGTGTTGTAATTTGTTCAAGAGTCCGGTGTACTTAAACTACATTTTTTCCAAGTTCAGCGCGAGCTCGTGGAACATGAAGTAGGGGTGGTGATGGTGTAGTGGATATGACGCGTGCCTTTGGTGCGGGTGCGTTTGATTCCCACTTCGATACATCAACCAATGAAGTTTTCCAGAGATAACCTTAGAGAAAATACCCCACCAATACTCTCATGTCAATAACAAGGATGTGTACCATAGGCATGACTGGTTATAAATGAAGACCGATTCCAGAGATTTTCACAAATGTGTGATTTCCAACATTTTGCTTCTTTCCTGTCAGTCCCACAAAGTTGCCTGTAGTCTCCGTTGATTCCATCCTTTGAACACATTGGACAACAACCACGCATGTCAACTAACCTCAGCCAGTTCACTGGTATTTATCTGTTTAGCTCCTTGCCTTCATCACTGTGGTTTGGATATTAAAAACATGACATAAACACAGTCCTTAAATGCATAAAAAAGGGCGCGCAGTCATGTGTGTTCTAACTAAACTCCATCATGTCTATAGTTGGAGATGTTTTGGAAGGCGGTGTGAAAAACTAGCTTGAATAAGGCTTTGCTCACAGAACAAACAGGCAGGAATGGGGAAAGAAAATATCATGAAATAGTAAGGAGCTCCAATTCTTGCAGTGCAGTGTCTAACATGAGCAACACAAACAGCATTTGGTTTCCATAAACACAAAGCGTAAGTGAAGGAATAGACAGACTTTATTTTGAAAATGTAAAAAGAATGTTGTCATGAACACACACAAACCCTGAGCCTAATCACTTGTCATGACAAAACCAAAGGGCACTTACTAAAAGAAGCATTATGTCATAAACGTTTAAGACTTGTTTATAATGCTTTATGACACGTTCATGACAGTGTCATGCTACTCTCATGTAGATACCGTCGAGGAAAGTGTAACCAAACAGTCTGTATGAATGGCTTGATATGGATATCATATGCTAACCTTAACACATTCTTTACAATTTTCTACATATATACACACAAACAACAACAAGAAAACAAACATATTTACGTATGGATATATTCACCTTAGAAAATAAATAATTTAAATAAATACTAAAAACAGACAAACATTTGACATTTTCGTCCCTTTTTCAGACTTTCTTTTAAAGTTTTCACTGACTCCACCTTACTACCACTAGTTTACTCTACTTTTTGGAATTCATGGTCAATAACCCTGATTTTTTTAGAATTATACCTAATATTTGAGTAAAAATGTAGAAATTATGAATTATTTTAACTAATAGTTAAGATCAAAGGACAGATGACTTTAGTTAAGAATGAAAGTGAGTAATTGTATATAGAAAGAGCGTTGTATGGAATGATAATTTGGTTAAAAGAAACTCAAATTTCAGATATAGACAGTTTTTAAAGCCAAGAAACACATGAGGGCTAACAAGTAAATAAATAATATGTGAGAACACTAGGTCAAAACTTTCCTTCTTTCTCACAATACCTTGTGAAAAGTATATATTCCATGAAGGTTATTTTTTTCCCGTTATTTCAGAGTGACAGTGGACAGACAGGAAACGTGAGAGAGAGATGGAGGATGGCACGCAGCAAAGGGCCGCAGGTCTGATTCAAACTGGGGCCGCTGCAGGATGCTCTTGCTGGGTGACCTAGAGGTCACCTCGAAAAGTAGATTTTTGCACCGCTTTTTAATCTGGGTGCCGCAGGGTCACGCACCAGTCCTTTGTAGTATGTTATGTAATGCTCGGTCAAGGTTTTTTCTCTTTTTCAGCGCTACACTTCAAATCTGCAAAGGCACAAAGGGTCAAACTTTACCTCATCCATCAAAGCAGCCACCCTGTGTTGGCGTTTTTTATAATTTATGAAGCCTCCCAGATCATAGAGACATAGACATCCATTCTTAGTTATTAGTTATTCTGTCAACCTGGATGGACCAGCAAGTGTGAGTTATGTGAACTGATCAAGATGTCGAGATCTTCACGTACCACTTGCACAGTTATCCAATCCAACCATATCCTTATTATTCAAGGATAAGTGATAAAAACAGTGCACTATAACTTAAAAAATGCATTAGGAGTACAGTATATTCCTATGTGGATTCTAGCAAGGCCGTCCCCAATATATAGAAAAAGTCAAAGTGACTATTGTTTTATTACAGCTGTCTTGAATAAGCCCACCTCTGAAAGTTGTGGATCTAATTAGCGGCAGTGTTTTTTCTTCTTCTCATAATGTATTGTGGAGTGTATTTGGTATCAGAAATATGGGAGCTGATTTTCAGTGAATCGTGGTGTCTGTGTGGAACCCTGGACTGTACGTATTGTTTCACCTGGTTATAGAGAAGGAGAAAATCAATATTACAATATTTTTGACCAAATACATCAATGTTGGTATTGCAGCGAGATTGTAGTGTTGACAATTGGTGCTTTCACAAAATATTAACACAATGAGAGTTTTGATAAATAATCACCGATAATGTAGATACAATGACTAGGTATGTAAAGGTAAATAATTAAACCGCTATGAGTCTGGCATGTTCAGAAAATGACATCACTTCATTGTAACACAGCCTTTAAAACCAGAACATGTACGTCATACAATATCATACAATATCTAAAATTAAAGACAATGTCTACCTCAATATGATATTGTTATAATGTCTCTCCCTATCTCTACCTGAAACGTTTTGGTTTGATAATGAGACTCATAAAGCAGTCCATTCTCAGTGCGATTCATCAAGGAATACTTTTTTGCTATTTAAAAAAATATTTTTTCATATTTTATATACACTACCGGTCAAAAGTTTGGGGTCACTCACAAAATTCCATTGGACTACATTATAGACAGAATCCCAGCTGAGATCAGTTGCCTTCTTTTTTTAACCAGGGCAGCAGTTTCCAGATTACATTATGTGCTTACATAATTGCTAAAGGGTTATTTAATGTTTTCTTAGTTAGTTTTTTAAAATAATACCAGATTAGTAAACAAAATGAGCATTTGTAACATTGGATGAATGGTTGCTGATAATGGGAAATGTAGATATTGCATTAAAGATCAGCCACCCACCCAGATCAGCTGGTATCCTGTCTATAATGGAGTCCAATGGAAATTTGTAAGTGACCCCAAACTTTTGACCGGTAGTGTATATATATATATTTTTAAACCTCTGTGCTGTTCAGTGTTCCTGCCACCTCTCCATTCATTTGTAGGTTTTTTAAAGAGAGATGCAAGTTTGAGTGTTTCACCGCATGACTCACACATATGTATACACACAAATGTGCACACACACCTCCACACACACAAAATAGGTCATCATTTGGTATGAATCATAACCTACCATCATAGAAATGTGCTTGCAACAAATCAATATGAAGCATGGCTTCTGCTTCCGCCATTGGTGTTTATTATTACTTTAATATAGTTCAATTCATTTGTTGCTGTCTGTTTTTTTCTCTGTTCCTTACTTGCAAACTGCACTTGGACCATGTTTAATGGTGATTTTACACAATCAAAATGAATTAAAATATTAATAAATATAATAATACTTGGTAGCCAAACAACGGTACACTAGCAAAAAGGTTTTTTTTAAACGTTCCAATCCAAATGACCGATTTTACAGGTAATAATTTGTAGTAGTATATATAGTTTGTAGTTATTTGATTGTCTTTTTCCCCATCCGCATTCCACGAAGATTTCTCTGCCTCTGATTGGCTAGTACTCTAGGCGCCTTCCTCATGGAATAGAAGAAGAAGAAGAAGAAACAAATAATGCTGCTTGAGCGGGCGCAGTAGATGATGGCAGGCCTAATGCTGAAATGGCACACTGATTGAACAACATTTAAAATTGGCACTTCATAATGTAAAAGGTTGCCGCCCTTGGTTGGGGTCCAATCTACAATCATATTTCTTTCATTGAGAATGATATATTTTCAGGATTAAAACTCCCCCTAGGTATGAGTCTTTCCTCACTGCATTATTTTAGGAACAGTCCAAACACAAAAGGGCCCTCTAGGGCTGACTCAGTTCACAAAGGACCAGGTGGTATTTAATAATTTAAGAAATCATTATCCAGGACTTTATTTAAACCCTGTGGGGAACTCCTCTTTTCACTGGCTCCCATGACAGCGGTCTGAGGTACCACAGCGACAGAGGAGCAGCACAGGAGGGGGCAGGGAGTCACCGTCATACTCAAAGTCTTCTGGAGGCTTGAACTCGGAGAAGATAACAGATGTTTTTCGGTAACACTTTACTTGACAGTATCGACATAATCGGGACATGACTATGACGTGACACTGTCATGAGTGGGTTATAAACCTTAGAAACAAGTCATTTATGACATTGGTCATTAAGTGTCATTCGTTTTTGTTGTTTGGGTTGGCTTGATTATGACAACTTGACATTAATCAAAGTGACATTCCTAGAAGTTGGTCGTGAAAGGAAGACATTACTTTTGTTTGGGATGTCTTTATAATGACAACTTGACCTTAACCAGGATTATATTACGAGAAGATGTATATATGTATTACACTAATACACTTAATAGTGTCATGACAGCCAGTTTTGTGAACTGTCCTGTCACACATCTATCTGAACAAGGGCTAGAACTGCTCTCATTAATCAACTTGACATTACCAGAAGTGGCCTTGGTCATGAAAAGTTGGCATTACATTTTTGGGATGTTGAATTTGGGATGTCTTTGTAATGAGAACTGGACATTAATCAAAATGACATTACCAGAAGTTGGTTGTGACAAGTTGGCATTACATTTGTTTGAGATGTCTTTGTAATGACAACTTGACATTAAGGATGACATTACCAGAGGATGTCAAGGTTAGAGACCAGTTCTAGCCCTTGGTCAGAGAGATGTGTGACAGGACAGTTCACCAAACTGTCCGTCATGACACTATTATAACAGTGTAATACATATATATATATATATATATATATATATATATATATACATCTTCTGGTAATGTCATACTGGTTAAGGTCAAGCTGTCATTACATAAACCGAATGACACTTAATGACAGAAATAGACACACATTAAGACACATCAACAACACAGAAGCACCAAGCACATAGGCACACAGTGAGACACTACTTAAGGGACAAAGACAAACACATGTAAGTGGTTTAGACATTTGAAATGTTCTAAATTGCTTAGACAACATGTTTTTAGTTTGAAAGCCTTGGCTGTAAAGGTATTTGAAGTGAAATGGAGATTGGTAGAGAAAAAGTCAAGCGCAGAGAGAGAGATTAAGAAAGTGTCGTACAGACCCAAAAAGCTGTGGTTGAGGACATTAAAACTAATCCAGCAGCGTGGTCAGTAATGAGAAGCGAACAGAAGGGGATGAGGGAATGGAGAGAGAGAGAGAGAGAGAGAGAGAGAGAGAGAGAGGGGGGATGTAGTAGTTGTGAGAGCTGACTGGGTGGCCAGAGAGAGGGATGGAGTTCTTTGCGTAGGATAGCAATCAGTACTGACACAGGCTGAGATTTAAAGTGACGGAGAAGGGGATGGATGGATGGAAAGGCTCAGTGAAAAAGTTCTTTAAAGAGACATTTTATAGAATAAAGTGGGGACATATTTGGTTCTGACTATCCAATTTTGGCAGCTGTAGTGACTCACGAGCTAGCTAAATATTCTTTTCTGCCTTCATTTATTGCAAATGACTATTGCTGCTAACAACATCACCACCCACGCAGTAATACATACATTCTCCAGGGACGTATCCACCCAAAACTACATGTTAGAAACATCAACGATCCACGTTTTAATAGCGTATTCTTGTTGATATTTTTGTATCCAGCTCCCATCCTGGTGATGTTTAATGGATATGTTAAATCCATCACACCTGTTCAGCCAATTTTGCATCAATTCCCGTAGTCTAATGGACCTGTTTGAACTTGAATCAATACTCCGAGTTTTAAATTTCCTTCAAAGAGAAGAAGAGCGGGCCTGTTTGGTCGCCGAAAAAACAGCTACAAAAAGCAAATGAGGGACAGGCAAAGAATGGGATGGAGTGGAAGAAAGAAACGGAAAGAAATGTTCAGATTCAGTGTGGAAGGGGGGTTTATTAAGAGAGGGTAAAGCTCCCCTTTACTTAGATAAGGAGAGTGATAGTGAAAGAAAAGAGAATAAAGAAAGGGAGGCTCATGTTGAGTAGATTGGGCGTTAGTAAAAGATAAAAATACAGACCAAGAAGCAAAGCAACAGAAAAGAAAACAGAGAGAGAGAGACAGAGAGAGATCAGGTGTACTGAAAGATAGAACAAAAGGCAATCCTGGATAAAGAGAGAGTTGAGTTAGGAGAGAGGGAGGGAGACAGAGAGATCCTGTGTGGGGGGAGAGAGAGAGGGAGAGGGAGAGAGAGAGAGCTGAGCGGAGGGAAGTCTCAACAGCAGCAGCAGCAGTTTGGCTGAGCTCTCTGTCAGTCCGGCTCCAGCTGTGGATCTGATACGAGCTCTGTTTCTCTACCGGCCATAAGAGACTGACTGAGAGACAGACTGAGAGACAGACTGAGAGACAGACAGGGAGACAGAGATGAAAGACGGACCATTAGAAAGAGAGAGAGAAACAGAGGAAGAGCAAGGCAGGCTGTCACCAGAGTAGTCAGGAGAGAGCAGAGACTGAGGGGAGGCAGCCACGAAAACCCCCAGGTGCCAAAACTCTCTGTCGCTGCCGAAGCAGTGGGGGCCGACCAGTGAGACAGTTGGGGGGAGGGGGGGGGGGTAGGGAGAGCGAAGAAGACAAGGGGGAGGCGGTGGAGCAGGAAAACGAAGAGACCTCTGGGGCACGGCGACGGTGGCAACTGTGCCCACAGTGGTGCCGCCTTCGCCCTTTCCGTCTCTGGGGGAGAGTGGAGGGGGGAGGACGGCCGACGGAGTGGCAGGACGGGGGACTTTGGATGGCGGGCGGGCAAGGGGGGCCAGCTGGGGAGGGACAGGGGATGCCCGGTGGGATGTGCCCCTGGGCCGGCGCTCCTGGGTGGAACAGATGAGCGAGATGTCGCTGAGTGGGCGAGACAGCCTCCCCCAGGAGGGGGGGAGGAACGGCAGGGTCCGGAGGGCTGTCCGCATCTCGTCTCTCGTTGCTCAGGAGGTGAGTGGAACAGCAGTACGTGTGTGTGTGTGTGTGTGTATGTGTATGGAGTGTGTGGTTCAAAATGAAGTGTGATTGAGGCCTCAGTAGAAGATGAGTCATGTTTGTGTGACAGGGTATAAGCAATCAGGGAAATACATGTGCTGTGTATTACAGACGTGTGTATGAATTTACTTTCATCAGTGGACTAAGCTCTGGGACATGTGTCCCTTGACCTCATCACTGTAGATGTCAAGGAACCAAGATTGATTTCTTTTGTGAGGGACATTGGATGAGAACATCAAAAAAGAATCCTGTATTCAGATATCGGCCATATGCAACGCTGATATTAGAACAAACAACTCTAAAACTGTGTTTCTCAGTAGTCATTGTCCCAATAACCTATGAAGACCAGGGCTGCAGCTAACAATGGTTTTCTTTATTAATTCATCTGCAGATGTTTTACTAAATTAATTAAATCATTTAAAAAAAAAAATTTAAAAATGGTGGTGCTGGTATTTATTTGCTTGTCTTGTTTTCAATTTTTCATATTTTGTCAAACCTTTTAACGGTTATTTTTGGGGTCTTTTTTTCACCTTTATGGACAAGACAGCTACTGTAGGTGAGAAAGGGGAGAGAGACAGGGGTGGGGGGGTGGGGAGACATGAAGGAAATTGTCACAGGTTGGGCTTGAACCCTGGTATATGTGCGACTGCTCGACCAATTGAGCCAACCCGGCCACCACATTTTTCACATTTTAATATTAATTATTAAGATAATACCATATGCCGTGATAATTGTACTACGACATTTTTGGAATGGCACACCCATAACTGAATTATTGTTGCACAATTGCTTCTCATTTACATAATTTTCAACCTCTGAGAGGTATAAAGAGAAGTATGGCAGAATAACATAGTGATAACTTGTCAACCAATAACGTGGTATTTTGACATCACCTGACTTAAAAACAACAAATTGTGTAATATTCAGTGGTTATTGCAATGCAATGTGTGCGTGCGTGCGTGCGTGCGTGCGTCTTTTTTGGTCCCGGGGTGAGCAGTGTGTCCATGTGTACGGCCCAGTGTCCAATGTCATATGTTCAAAGAGACAAAACATCTGCACCAAAGCATCTGGGAACATTGAGTTGGAGAGTGCGCTGAACCCAGCTCACCTTCTCTACATTCTTCCTTTTCTTCCCTATCCTCTTCTCTCCTGTCCCCCATCCCCCCAGCAGCTGCTGTAGACCCAGTCCAGGGCGATACTAATACAACAGTGTGACGTTAAAGCTGGACACTGTTTCTCACAGCTCCACGTGTGTTCTCTTTCAGTTCCCTCAGTTTTTTGTGTGCGTGTATTTGAGCGTGTATTAGAAAGCGGAAGACAGCTTGGAGGCCAGAGCTGGGCTAAGCTGCTCATATTGTCCAAATGTTGCAATTTTAAGCTCTTTGTTCAGCAGCTCTGTAAACACTAAAGATTTCTGAGAGGGAGACACAAGAAAGGGAGGGAGAGAAGGGGTGAAAATGAAAGAAGAGAAGACGGGAAATGCAGTATATAAATACCCTAAAGGCCATACTTTATCAATATTTCTCTTTCTAAACGCTGGCGGACGCTGCAGTGTTGGACCATCCTTATTTATTACATCAAAAGCACATATGCCAAATGTCACTTGATTAAAGAAATTTCATAAAGAAACTTTTATATTGTGATAAAAAAAAGACTAGTAGAGGGGAAAAATGAACATTAGATAACATCATGAATACATTGACAATATGTGTCATGTGTCATCTGTGCCTATTTGCATGTGTGTGTGTGTGCTTGTACGCATGTGTGCATTGACAGAGAATGTGCGTGCAAGAGCGCATAGTGTGCAATAGGACACTGGCAAGCTCTGGCTCATCATTACAAAGCTAACAATTGATGGATTTGCTCACACACACACACACAGACACAAACATATCTGCATATGTGTAGTCTATATAAGTTTGCTTTAATACTAGACACAGTAGCATGACATCTTGGAAACACCAATATCTCCTGTATTACCAGTGGGTTGAGATACTGACACTGGTATTTTCAAATCGGGCCGTTTCACTCTCATTCTGAATGGTTATTAAATGGGCACGCCGCTGATTTTCCACATGGAGTTCAGTTTTTCTCATCACTAGGAGTACTAATCATTTTTGTAAAAACTGTCGCTTAATTAGGGGTTCCCAAAGTGGGGTCTGGGGACCTTCAGCGGTCCATGAGGGGGTTCTAGGGGGTTCAGTTCCTAGCACAAATGACACAATGACAAAATGCATGACCATTTTGGTGTTTGGTTTCATACACTCTCTGTAATAAAACATCTAAAAGCAAGAAGTCCTAACATATGGGGGCCGCTGGGACCAGATCTATTCAAATGGGGGTCCTAAGTGTAATTTGTGTCAGTTTAGTGGTCTTTGGCATTAAAATAAAGTTTGGGTAACCAATGGTTGTAAGTATTCTGAGAGCTTTCCAAAGTCTGTATTTGTCTAGGCTTGACCTTTAGACTCAAGGTTTTTAACCCAAAACCTGTATTGTAAACTGTATGTGCAGATGTAGAGTTTGAAAGGCGTGTGCATTTGAGGGTCTAATGAGAGACACAATTAAGTTGCATAATAGGAAATGTCATCGAGGAAGTAAACGGTGAGGATAACTGGGCCGAGAGAGTAAAGGGTGAGGATAACCGGGCCGAGAGAGTAAAGGGTGAGGATAACTGGGCCGAGAGAGTAAAGGGTGAGGATAACTGGGCCAAGAGAGTAAAGGGTGAGGATAACTGGGCCGAGAGAGTAAAGGGTGAGGATAACCGGGCCCAGAGAGTAAAGGGTGAGAATAACTGGGCCCAGAGAGTAAAGGGTGAGGATAACCGGGCCGAGAGAGTAAAGGGTGAGGATAACTGGGCCCAGAGAGTAAAGGGTGAGGATAACTGGGCCGAGAGAGTAAAGGGTGAGGAAAACTGGGCCCAGAGAGTAAAGGGTGAGAATAACTGGGCCCAGAGAGTAAAGGGTGAGGATAACTGGGCCCAGAGAGTAAAGGGTGAGGATAACTGGGCCGAGAGAGTAAAGGGTGAGGATAACTGGGCCCAGAGAGTAAAGGGTGAGGATAACTGGGCCTCTGCTGCTTCGTCATTCATTTCAAATCGGTCCCCCAACTCTACTCTACTGAAGTAAACAACTAAATCACTGGAATACCCCTTTAAATGTAAAATGCAGCTGCTCTACATTTAGAAGTTAATGGAAGGAATCACAAAAAGCTATTGTAAAAAGAACTCAGTGGATGGTGGATTAGGTTCTCTAATGTATTTAAAACATGAACATGTGCTCTGTCAGATAAAAGAGCCCTGTGTTCCTCTTCTTTTCAAAGTGTTGTTTTTATTTGTGACAGTGACAGGTAGACAGAAGCAGTCAGGGAGAAAAGGTGCAATAACAATAGCTGACATAATTATAGTCCGTCAGGGAAAGGAGTGTGTGTGTGTGTGTTTGTGTGACCTGACCTTGCGTGGCTGTAACAGTGTTAAGAGCCAAACCCCTGTTGTAGTACTACGTGTGTGAACGCGTGGATTTCTTTTGATCAGTGGAGCTCCAGGTACTCGTGCAGGAGGATTAATCCCATTAGAGTACGCATGCATGTTGAATCCATGCATACACACTTCAGTTAGCTTAGCAGCAGCATTACTGCATTTGGACGCGTACATATTTTAGAGAGCTATTTTGAGGTGTAATATTTTCTCTTTCCACAACAGATACATTCAGTTTGTCTTCTTGTTGTCCCAGGTGAGACAGAGGACAAACTCCTCCATGCTGGACTATAGCGAGGCACAAGAAATAAGTTATGGCTTCCCTCACACAACGTACCCAAGAGAAAAGTTATGTTGCCGGTCTCCAGGATTGCCTGGAGGGGGAGAGGGGGGAGTTAGACAGACAGAGGGAGAGAGAGAGAGAGAGGGGGGGGGGGGTGAGAGACAATCAGTAACTCTGGACTTGGATCAGTCAGCAGTTTCTTCCTTCTGCCCTAAATTGTGTCCTCTTACTACACTACACCACACACACACACACACACACACACACACACACACACACACACACAAACACACACACAGACACAGACACAGACACAAACACACACACATATCATGACAACTGGAACTTGAACTAAACATTTGATTCTACACCGACCAAGTATGGACTCCCATTTCTGGTCAAGTGAGGAGAGAAAAAATGGAATAGAAACTTTAAATAATTTATGTTATATATCCCGCCATGTGTTTTGACAGCGACAGGTGTGTTCCTCCGTGCCAGTGGGGGGGTGTTACGCTGTTACGCTGCTACGCTGCTACGCTAGCCAGCTATGGAGCTAGATTTGTTTCTTTATATTACATGAGAGACAAAAAACTATGTTTGAGAGAAAAAGTTCTCACACTGATACCAAAAAAAGCCTTTTATGAGAGAGAAAAAAATCATTTAGGAGAAACATTTTTCACACCAGTAGCAAAAGAATCTCTCTCAAAAGACTTTTTTTATCGAATGGAGAGACTTTGAATCGAGAGCAAAGAGAAGTTTGAGAGCGAGAAGAAAAACCTTTTGAGAGAAACTTTTTTTTGAGAGAGAATCTTTTCACACTGATAGCAAAAAAAAAGTGTGTTAAGCGAGAAATAGGTAAAGTTTATTTTTTATTTTTTTTTGTGCTTTTCCGCCTTTCATTTTTAATAGGACAGCTAATAATAATAATAATAAATTGAATTTGTATAGCGCTTTTCCCGAGCTCAAAGCCGCTTAACAGAGTAGGGACAGTGACAGCTGGGTGAGAAAGGAGGAAGACATGCAGGAAATCATCACAGGTCAGATTGGAACCCGGGACCTCTGCGCGTGTGCGCTCGCTCTACCACCCACCCAACCTGGCCCCATTTCTGGGAAACTTTTTTAACATAACTGATTCGCTATTTAAGAGTTAGCGCTCTACCAATCCGATTGGTCATTGAGTCCGGCTGCCCACTGGCTGATTCAACGGGTCAAATCGGCCTCAATTAAAGGCCCACCCCAGACTGTCCCACGGCCGATAATGGGGTTGGTGTGTCAGCACCTTAAGACCAAGCTGACCCTGTTCCCTACGCCTTCCTACAGTGCTGTTGTCAAACAGGACCAACATGCTAACGTTGTCTAATAGCCTCTGTTGTTGTTTTGTGTACTGCTTTTTTACACTAACAACTGTTTATTGTGAAGGAATATTACGGTTTTACATCAATAAAGAGTAACATATACCCATTTATTTAGAGGGTTTTTCTGTGTTTAGCGATCCGTACGTCTACGTTCAGAGGGTCTGGAACTCGTGCGTGGGACGATGTTTCTCAAGCCAGCCGTCGTCTGAAAGCCATCGGTCCGGAAACATATACCTTTCTGTGTTCTTCTTTTCCGGACATACTGCTGAAATTGATTCGCACCACATTACTTAATCCTCATGTAAGACTCGCTGTGAGGTTTATTTTGCCATTGTGTTGCTAGATAAATCCTAAAGATTGCTCTGAGCGAGGCGAAGTACCTGAAATATACAGTACAGGTACAGATTTTTCTTTCATGTTCTTTTATGAGCATAAATACTGATGTGGAACAGTCCATTCTATCTTTCTGAGGCAAATGATATCACTTGTAGAGGTGATAATGTAAAAACCAATCTCCAGTGTAAAATTCATTGAAAAAAATTATAAATGCAACATTTTTGTTTTTGCCCCCATTTCTTATGAGCTGAACTCAAAGATCTAAGACTTTTTCTATGTAAACAAAAAGCTTAAATCGCTCAACTATTGGTCTCAAATCTGTCCAAATCTGTGTGACACTTGAAGAAAGCGCCACTAATTGCATGCCATTGTTAAATAGTTGCAGGTGAAGTTGCATTGCAGTGTTCTGACTGACCAGCTGCGGCTTTCCTGTTCGTCCCACCTGAATTATTACGATTCCAGTTCTGCTCTTCAGTTGTTTTTTGTCTACATTGTTACGTTTCTCATTTGCACTTTCATTCATCTTTTCCCTCTACTCACCATCTCTTAGTTATTTACCTCCCTCTCTCAAACACATGCACACAGCAGCTCTCTCATAATTGCAGCCTCTTCCTTATCTTGAGTGAAATGTATCCATGCCTTATTGCCCTCTCTGTTCATTTGTGTCTAACTGTTTATTTTACCCTTTAGTTGGGCCTTGCCTTTGTGTGTTCTTGCATAATAAAGTACGTCTGTGTGAGCATGTGAGTGATCTCCCTTGAGTGATGCTCAATTTTTTTCCCCAGGGTGCGGCATTCTTGCCCCCCATCCCCTTTAACTTGTCTCTCTCTCTCTCTCTCTCTCTCTCTCTCTATGTCCACATTCTTTCTCTCCAATTAGTTGTTTCCAATCTCCAGACGGTGATTGGAGGGTTGTTGTATTCCCTGTTGGTTCGTCTATCAAGCTCCAGGGAGTGTGTGTGTGTGTGTGTGTGTGTGTGTGTGTGTGTGTGTGTGTGTGTGTGTGTGTGTGTGTGTGTGTGTGTGAGATCGGGTAGCCTAGAGACAGACACTTTGAAGCCTAAGGGCAGCTAAGGAGACTGGCTTCCTGGCCTTTAAAATGATTTAACATATTTATAATACAATATTTATAATTAGCAGGGTCGAGGAAGTTGTCCTTATAGAATCATGTTTTCTCTGTTGTATTACATTTGTGTAATATAACCTTTTATTGTGCATATCTTTTTTTTAACCTTGTTTAAAAGTTTAGTAAATGTCAGGCAGAAGAAGAGAGAATCAGAAGTACCATTACCTGCTTGGCTCAAATTTGAATTGATTCATAGATCCATTCCCTTTGATTGCCAGTTATACACATTTTTCAATTTTATATGGGGTCATGCACAAATCAATGGACTGTTTTTCATCCATCCAATTAAACTTGAAATCAAAGCTCACTTCACAACCCATGACTTTTGATAAAAAGGAAATAAGGGAGGGCTTTGCTGCTTGAATTGTGGCAATTAGAACTCATGTTGCTCTTTTATAGTAGATGAGGCATTGTAGTGTAAAATGTTAATCACTGATGAAAGAACTGATATGGTTGTAACAGTTTTCTCAATTTGCTGTATAAACTAGTACATAGAGTATGATGGAGATCATACATACACAACACAATGGCCTCGCAACATGTCAGTCCAACCCCCACCCTCCAATGACGGTTGAATAGACACCAAATGTGATCAATTATGTGACACGCACACAATGGTACTCTCTGTTGACGTTTGGCCAGTAACCTAGTGTAACTAATTAAAGCCATTGTAACTTTTAAGTTTGTTTTTAAGGAATATTGTTGCCTTAAAAGTGAATAAACTAACCCGCTTGCGTGAAACTTGTTTTACGTGAAGCTTGAGAAGAAGCTGACAGACACACACCCCTGACCTATTACCACCCTATGAAGTATATGGATATTGTGCAAATAGTTACTTATTTTCACATCCAGTAGACACAGAAACATTAGTTTCATTCTGATGAATGAATCATTTATTCTGACTTCTTGATTAACCTTTGTGTTTGAAATTGAAAATCAACACTTTTGTTGACGTTTTTTTTTTTGTGTTTGTCACTTTTTTTGACCTTTTCAACACTACGTAACACTAACTTATTAACTCTAGTCTTACAGTTATTTTTTTAATTTACGTTCAATAAACCTCATTTATAGGAAATTATACCTAATGTTTGAGTTAGAAAATCAGATATATGGGAAATTTTTAGACTAAAATGAAAGGAATGGATGTTAATTACAGACTGGAACATGTTAACTTTTACTCAATACTATTTCATACCCACTTCAATTGTTTTTTAAATGGTATAAAATTTAATAAGACACCCCAAAAACTGATGAAAGTAGAGATTTGTACTTACCCAAGAAAGCTGTGTGGAATCTATCATGTAACTTTGGGTAGTTAAAAAGAACATGGGTATAGGAAAACGTGTCGATTTGAACCGAGGACAACATGAGGGTTAATTCCATGCAGACATTAGCATTTAACCCGGTGCAGCCTCACTGTTCTGGCGGTACAGTCTTAGGGGTGCAACTCTAGGCCCGACGCAAGTGTCATCCCTAATGTAAGACCAACCCAGTTGTCCCATCCTGCACCAATGTTGTTTAAACAGCAAATGCACCTGCGCCCATCTTTGCGCCCATGGACGTCCTGGTCTTACAGGGAGGTGTGTTCAGGTGCATTCTGGGCGTGCTGATCTTACAGGGAGGTGTGTTTATGTGCATTCTGGACGTAGTGCTATCTTGAAGCAGCGGGAAGTGATCGCGCCATGACCAACAAAAACCTGGTTTAAAGTCAATATCCTATCATTGTTATTTTAACTGGACATTAGTGAAATCTGCCTAGGCTCGTGCACAAGACACACACACTATGCTTGTTACACACACACAGGGAGGCGTAGCAGCACACACACATGCAAAAGATTAAAAATAAAAATATTACGGTGCAAATTCGCCATCATAAAAGCATTGCACCAAGGTCCTAAGGCGCCTGGCTTTTAAAGGGAATGGGAGATGACCTCGGATTCGTTGATTGCATGTTACGCCCTGAACACACCCATGAATTAATGAAGACACTATGGGTGTACCGTTCAGAAAATGTCACGATTCGATTCCGATTTTTAGTTTCACGATTCAAATCGATATCAATTCTCAATTCAGAAACGATTCAAACATTTACAGTATGTACATGTTTTCCCATGGATGTTCGTCTTGTTGTGGGAGTTTTCTGTACAGCAGGAGAGGAAAGGTTAGTTTTGCTGGAACAAAATAAAGACTGAGTTGACTTTCTGTCTCCCGTGATAATGCAATGTCAACGGTTCTCTTTCTGACTAAGCCCAGAGTGCTGGCTCGTAAATGAGGACATTCAGCCCGCCACAACTTCAATCTAAAAGTGAAAGATTATCAAAAAGCAGCGTTCTAAACAAAAGTTCATGTGGAGTAACACACCAAGAAGACTGTGGGCGCTCGGTCCAAGTTGGGCCTTTTCCCATTTACAACACCTCACATCTACAGATCTAAAAGACCGAAAACTTCTCTTCCTCTCACCCTGGTTGGTGCTAGACAATCCTCTTAGCAAGAAAGCTAGCCAACCAGCCAGCGTGCCAGACACTAAGTTAACCCTCGTGTTGTCTTCCCGTCAAAATTGAAAATCAACAATTTTGTTGAAGCTTTTTAGCAATATTTTTAACTTTTTCTTACTTTTTTGACACTTCTTTTTTAATGTTTGTCACTCTTTTGACATTTTCAACACTACGTTACACTAACTTAGTTTTACAGTTATTTTTGGAATTTCTAGTCAACAAATAAGGATATCATACCTAATGTTTGAGTTCGAAAAGCAGAAAATAGGAATTATTTAGACTAAAGTTAAAGGAATGGATGTTGATGGATAATCACAGACTGGAATATGTCAACTTTTACTCAACACTATTTCAAAACCACTTCAATAGTTTTTTTCAAATGTTATAAAATGTAATAAGACACTTCAAAATCACCTCAAAGAGCAAAACAGCCCGGAAGATGGACTGTCTTCCAGCGGGGGAGTGGAGCTAAGGGTCATGGCTCTGGACCACTGCTGGATGATTCAGGCAAACGCTGTTTAGATGTATGTATCATAGCAACATTATTGTATCTGGTTTCCCTTTTTGAATGACAAATAGATTACACGTGAGATATTTCCTGTCGTATATGCGCAGAACGTATGTTGTCGTTGGCTGACAGCTGGAGGCTCTGCGGTGTGTTCAAGTGCAACGTTTTGGCCAAGACAAAGGCGACGTGAGCCGACGTTACATTCCGCCTTCATTGCTGCTAGTTCTTTGCGGTCTGCCTAACAGCTGTCTGCAGCTGGAACCTAGGTTAATGAGAGTGAACCATGTTGGGAATGTGTTACAAAACCTAAACAATGAGATAAAATAAGTTGGGTGATTGTTCTCTGCAGGGGACCTCATTACACATTGTCATTTGATTTATTAGTACCATAAAAAACATAGATTAGGGAAGCTTTGTACCTTGAAAATATATTTATATGTTTACGCTGATAATAATTTACGTTGTTGTGCTGCACTTTAGCTGTCAGCTATAAAATAAAGAGGAAGGATCAAACCAGATAGGTAGAGGAAACAGCATTTTATATAATTTAATTACCTGGCTGGTAATTCATCTCAAAATGTGTGTGCGTTTGACTTAATGTGTGTCACTGGGGGTTGAGTTAGGGGATAATGTGGGGGTGTCCATGTTTGTCTGTGTAGATGATGGTGGCAGCTCAGTGGTGCCGAGCCTCATACGTAATATCGTCTATTTCATTGGTCAGCTCTGCTTGTGTGTGTGTTTTTGTGCGTGCGGGTCTGCATAAACTGGCTTCTCAGAGTCCCGTCATCAACACTTGCATGTGCATCTCAAGCTTTAATCACTCTTCATCACATCCTGGTCGGTGTGCACATGCACGTGAAAGACACCATAGTCCATATTGGGACAGGTTAATCTAAACAGTCTCTCCTCTCTCTCTCTCTCTCTCTCTCTCTCTCTCTCTCTCTCTCTCTCTCTCTCTCTCTCAATTTTTATTAACATTTTTAATTTTCATGTTGCTTTATTGGCATGACAAAAAAATCCATCTGTGTTGCCAAAGCATAAGAACAAACATACACATAAACAACATACATCTGATTTAATAATACAAGTAAACAGGATATTTGATACTTATATAATTGTAGATACTAAACAAATTATGTGCATGTCCCTTTAAGGGTAGGTTGAAACAAAAGCAAAAAAAAAAAAGAAAAAATAGCAATATAAAAATGATAATATATAAAACTCTCTATTTATTTGGCCTTGTATTGTGGCAGGAGAAGACATGTGTAGCTGCTAGCCATGCCGTGCTTTTATCTTCCCCTAATGAAATAGGAAGCAGTTTGTCCTCAGTGTAGGTAGTGAAGCCTGAAATATGTTCTTCGAATTTTTGGAAATATTTGGAAAGAAGACACTTGCAATCTTGGAAAGTCTTCATATTTGGGACATGTACATTGAAAATTTCATTCTGTTTGGACATGCTGGTGCCAGTGTGTAGACACGTTCCTCCTGGTCTCCACACCAACCGCTTTCAATTTCCAGATCATGATCCCTGCCTCTCTCTCTCTCTCTCTCTCTCTCTCTCTCTCTCTCTCTCTCTTTCTCTCCCTCTATTTCTCTCTCTCTATCCCTCTCTCTTCTCTCGCTCTATCTCTCTCTCTCTCTCTCTCTTTCTCTCTCTCTCTCTCTCTCTCTCTCTCTCTCTCTCTCTCTCTAGTGTCAAAATTAACAATAATGCCAAACCATCAAGGATTATAATGTGAGAAGAAATACATACATACAAGTCACTGAGTAAACTACATACATTTAAAAATAAAAATGAAAACAGAAAAGCAGCAACCGTATAACAATATACAGTAAAATCCTTAAGTGCTGGTCGTGTAATTAGAATATCATGAAAAAGGTGATTTTGCAACTTAAATTCATTCATCACACAGAGAGTGATATATTTTAAATGTTTTTTTAACCCTCACGTTGTCCTTGGGTCAAATTTGACCTGTTTTCAGTTAATTGTTGTTGATTTTTGTCACAAAAAAGTAAAAATATGTAAAATTAAAAAATACTTTTTTTTTTTATTAGGAAAAAAACATCCAAAAAGCACCCACAACTTTGAAAAAGTGACAAAAATGACGAAATAAATAAATAAAAAAGCGATAATAATGTTTTTCATGGTTGACGGGAAGACAACACAAGGGTTACTTGTGAGGATCATAACTGACAACTTCAGTATCTATTATTACAGTATCTATAATTCAGTCTCTATAATACAGTATCTATAATTCTATTATACCTGTGTAAGCGAACAAAAGACAAAATGATGTCTGATGTCAGTGTACGTGCTATGTTGAAGCAGGAAGTGTTGCTCTGTCTCCGCCTGTCTCTGTGGACAGAGCTGACACAGCCTGTCTTCCCCAGGCCGCCAGGTCTGTCTGTTTCCACAGCTAGACCGGGTCCACTCAGCCTGGACCTGCTCCGAGTCTTTCTGAGTCTGGGGTCGCGTACTGTGTAGTCTCAGCCACTGTGTGCTCTCGGTTTAGGGCGAGGTTACGATCCCTTCGGAGTTGATGTGTAGCAATCTGTCTAACAGGTCATGTGTTTCTGTTGTCCGCAGAGGATTTGGTGATTTGGCTGTGAGGTGAGGGGGCTGAGGGACAGGGCTGCAGCTGACTGTCTCTCTCTCTCTCTCTCTCTCCTAGCTGCCTCCCTCACACTAACACACAGTAACGTCCACACAACGAAACTAATTCACACACACACGCAACCAAAGCAGCCGAGACCTCCCTTAGGATCCAATCAATAGAGTCTAGCTGCCTCCTGCATTGTACTCATGATGACAAGTTGTCCTTGGCAGCTCTCTTTATATCTCTCTATTTCTATCTCTCTCTTTCTTTTACACTTTCACACAGAGATAGACACACACACACACACGTGCAGCTACTGGCTGTAATTGATTCTGACATGTCAAACATCTCTGCCTCTTTGTCCCGATGAATCCAGCTTCAAACTGGGAACAGGAATGTGGAACATTTTAATAAGAATTGCACACCAGTCGTGAGTCCTCCTCCTGTCATTTCATGGAGAGAGAGAGAGAGAAAAAAAAAAGTTGGCACTTCCTACCCATTATTTTCACACCTCATTCTTTTGGTGCTTGCTTTGCCTGCCTCTACTACTGCATTTAAACATGGCATTACAACTAATAATGCTATGTTATCCAGATAATGGTATGGATCTTGCATTTACTGCACACCTACTGTAAATGATGCGTACAAAGTATCCAGTGTATGTAAAACGGTGACTGTGGACAGGGTTGATGCCAAAGTTAGAAGAGAAGTTAGAGCAATAGAACTAAAACAAAGGTACAAAAATAAGAATTGAGTTATTATAAATAGAAGCATCTCATGTAGTCATATCAATGAGCCCAGGCTCTGGGACTGAGAAAAATACATATGATGCAGCAATCATTAGCATTATGTTTCCAGCTATGATGTCGTAGTAGATGCTTGTAGTGACTGTAGTAGTACTTACAGTGTCACGCATTTCATGGTCCTCTATGCTGTTTCTGTCTCTCTCTGTCTCTCTGTCTTTGTCAGCTTGGTTTAGTCTCTGCTTCGTGGAGTTGACGCTCTTCTCTCTGTTATCTCTCCATCTTATTTTCATTTTTTTACCATGCAGCATTAGTGACACAGAGATGATAAATGGAGAGAAAAGATCTACCTCTTCTTCTGCCGCAGACAGATTCATACTAACGTCAGACAGTGGAAGTCTGGCTCAGTCCCATGGTGTGGGTCCACCCTCTTCCTCCCCTTCGTTTTAGACCTCTTGCCCGTCCAGGATTGGGAGGTCTTGCTCCTGTGGGCCCAGCCATCTGTACGCACTCACAATGTCTTTTTCACAGATATCAGAGCTTTCCCAAAAGAGAGCCACACAGACCCAAATAGTGTTTCACTGAACCTAAACTCAAACAATCTGCTCGACAGTACGCTGCCATTCGTCTTCATACCTGTTACATTAAAGTTAGAAGCTGATTTTCTAACAAGAGATTTGTCTTGTTGTTTGTTCACCCTGCGTTATTCTTCTACTGCTAATCTGAGTGCTGTTATAGCGTCATCTCTTAGTCACCAGCTTGCTCTAGCATGGGGCAAACTGTGAGGTTTTTCCCTGCCATCTGGATTAACTGGATGTTTGCTCCGGGCACTCACGGTATGTGAGCAGATCTTATAGTCCAACATATTCTGTGGTTTATTGGCTCTAATGAGTCAGGGCTGGGCCATGGTGGCCTAGACTCACATGCCAATTACAATGAAATCCCAGTACAGATTTTTTATAGATGAGATTTAAGACACATTTATGATTTTTTTTATAAATCTCATGTTTTTGAAACACACTTATGGACATGATAGATTGGCTTATCTTGGGGTTTAAGACACAGAATCACATATTTTAGAGTTTTAGTCCTTGTTCCAAGATTTTTCTCCTTGCCTGCCAGCAGGACCGTTGTTAACCTGCCATGATTAGAGGGAGGTGTCCCCCCCCTGATAGATGGACACTGCTCTTGGGTGAGCTTAGGGGTTTTTGCCCCTCTGGGGAGGCTGTTGGCTATAGTCTCACATGCAAAGGAGTGTTGCAGCCGTTTATCACCCCTCAGCGACAGGACTCCAATTTGCCGTTGTCTCACGCCTATTCGTCACATTCACGAATGGCTCAAAGAGGGCGGGGCTGTCCATCACTCTGAGGTGTCCCATTGGATGGCATCAGAGCTCAACAAGCTCCGTAAGACATTAACCATGAATCTGGGTTGTTGCTCACGCCAAGATGGTCATTCCATGCAAATTTATTGTTTTGATCAGAAAATATTTGATGACATTTTATTTTATTTTATTTATTTATTTATTTGACAGGGACAGTGTACATTAATTAACATTGCTGTAAATCACCAGAATTAGCCAAAAGGTTATTTTTCATCCATTGTCCCTGGACGGATGTTAAAATCTCTACCTAAAAAAACAACAATAAGAAGATTACAGTGAACAAGACAAATATAAAAAGCAGTAAAACAGACATAACTCTTGAAATCCCGTTGATAAACACATTGTAGAGTTTGTTATAATACAGATTGTACTAAACACTGACACAGCAGAGAGACAAGTGGCCTCGGTTTGACACTTAGTGCCACATCCAGATTAATTAATAGACAGAATGATTAGTTCTGTACTGCTGGTCACTGATTGACTACAGTCTTTCTTAAGTGAAACCCATAAAACTTGACTTGCAGCTTGAAATATAACTGACTCACAGGGAGGGAAGAGAGATTATTGTGTGTGTTCCATGTGGTTATGCATGATTGTTTGTGTGTGGGGACTTGGAATGGAAGCAATGACTTTGTTTCAGTACATTGTTTACATCTTTCTAGCCTGTACATCAACGTTATGAGCTGCACAGCGTGTACAGCTGAGCTGAGCCCTACTCATCCACTTTGGTGTTTTAGCTGAGTTATCAACTCGTTGTTACATCACATAACGAGACAGTACAGTGCAGGAGCCAGGAACAAACACTCCGCCCACGTGCTTAACATGCACACAGAAGATGTGTGTTGTTCCACGACAAAATGTGGATATCTGACTTAACACTTTAACAGCTCTCAACAATACTCTTAAACCCATTCTTTTTCTTTTAGGGAATATTTATGAGTGAACACACAAAGACACACACACAAACACACACACACACACACACACACACACACACACACACACATACACACTTGCAATGTTCTCTTCCTCCATATTAAGGCAATTCATCATGATTCAACATGAGTTACATGTGGTGAGTGTTCTTTTTGCCTGTGATAAAGGATGCCCAGTTTCCTCCGGGTCCATGGCATGTAAATATGAATTTGAATGAATCATAGCTGTTCCGTGTGTGTGTGTGTGTGTGTGTGTGTGTGTGTGTGTGTGTGTGTGTGTGTGTGTGTGTGTGTGTGTGTGTGTTTGTGTAAGTCAGTGAACTCCCAGAGAAGTAAGGGCAGCTCAGCTCCCAGTTAAAATGGAACAAGCTGCTCAGGTGTGGAAGAATAAATAAATAAATCATTATCCTTCTCTCGGCTAAGACGTTTGGGTGAAAAATTCTTAAATAAAAGCTCTCTCACAGCAGGTTGTCTTGGTGGATCTGTGTAAGCACTTGCAAATAGACCCAGCATATGACAAAGTCTACAGTCTTGAGATTTTGTGTTTTTAGGGGGAAACTTATCACGTAGAATCTTTAACTCAAAGAAATGGCTTTGGTTATTTAGTCATAGTGTATTATAAACTATGTTGGCCCTACGATGGAAGGGGACAGCTGTCTGAAGGAGACACGTGCCCTTCGTGTTAACAAAAGTTATCTCCAGACACTTTACAGACAGAGTAGGTCACTCTCTAATTTACAAAGACCCAACAATTCTAGTAATTCCCCCAAGAGCAAGCAATTATACACATATATCTTGCTTAACCCTTAGCACTCCAAAGGATTTAAGGATGAGGTCCACATTAAAACCAAGCAGACGGGGATCAGATATGTCTGTGTGAAAACAAACCAAACCGAAACGTTATGGTCTTAGAATATGGTAAGGTTAAAGGTCCCATGGCATGACAATTTCACTTTATGAGGTGCTTTTAACATTAATTTGTGTTCCCCCAGCCTGGCTGTGGTCCCCTAGTGGCTAGAAATGGTGATAGGTGTAAACCGAGCCCTGGGTATCCTGCTCTGCCTTTGAGAAAAGGAAAGCTCAGATGGGCTGATCTGGAATTTTGCTCCTTATGAGGTCATAAGGGGCAAGGTTACCTCCCCTTTCTCTGCTTTGCCTGCCCAGAGAATTTGGCCCACCCATGAGAAAGAGACATCATTGGTCAAGGCCACACCCCCATCCTCCACCTTGCTCCCCCTCTTTCTTCCTCAATAGCTTTCAGATACAGTATTAGGGGACGACTAAGGTCTATATAAAAGAGACTTCAGATACAGTATTAGGGGACCTCTAAGGTCTATATAAAAGAGACTTCAGATACAGTATTAGGGGACCACTAAGGTCTATATAAAATAGACTTCAGATACAGTATTAGGGGACCATTGAGGTCTATATAAAAGAGACTTCAGATACAGGATCAGGGAACCACTAAGGTCTATATAAAAGAGTCTTCAGATGCAGTTTTAGGGGACCACTAAGGTCTATATAAAAGAGACTTCAGATGCAGTTTTAGGGGACCACTAAGGTCTATAAAAACATCCAGAAAGCACCATGTCATGGGAACTTTAAGAAAATAACATGGCCCTATTTGACCCTTTCTAGCAGCTAACAGGGCGAGCTACATACCAGCAGGATAGAGATAGGGTAGAAGTGAGTTAGAGTGAATTTAAACAATGTCAGAGTTGAAAACACATCTTGTTGTCACGTAAGGGTGTTTTTCTCTGGTCACATTGACCTAATTTCCTATATATCAATGTTTTTTTAACTACCCAATTGTATTTACCCCAAATAACATGATTGATTCCACACAACGCTCTTCGGCAAGTACAAATCTCTACTTTCATTAATGTTGGGGTGTCTTATTCAATTTTATAGCATTTGAAAAAGAAAAACTGAAGTGGTTTTGAAATAGTTTTGAGTAAAAGTTGACATCTTCCAGTCTGTGATTATCCTTCAACATCCATTTCTTTAATTTTAGTGTAAGTGTGGCCTGCACCGATTTGGGTCGGGGGTTTCGGGGGTCAATTCAATGTACACACATATTTATAGCGATCAAGATTAACGTAAAAATTTGCCGAAATTCTCCTTTAAGTGCTGTTCCATTAGTCTGATAACTCAAGTGATGCCTCTCGGTCTTTTGAGGGAGCAGGTTCACATTTACTGCGTGTAGACGTCAGGAGGACATTGAAATCTTCTGTCACTTAAGGAGAGGCCATCATAAGTAGCATCTTAAGCCATCATGGTAGAACCAGTCTCCCCCTCGGAGCTCTGCAAGTGGATCGGTACCAGAGATGAAGTCAGGGACAGCATGTTAAATGACAAACCAAATGGGCCTCTTGAATACAAATAGACGTTTAAAGAAAATGAATGAGCAGACCGGGCAATAAGACTAAGATAGAGCCCCGTGCTGACACTTCATCAGCTTCCCCCGTCCTCCCAGTGATGCAGCCACATGCTGTGATGTGATTTCCCGGCCAGGGAGGGGAGCTGCTGGCTCCCAGATAGAAACATTCCAACACAGCACACTTATGTCTATCAGCATCGGGCAATGCCTAATTTGGAGAGCACGGCCATTTATCAATGCCACTACTGGTTTGTTGCTCTGCACTGACATACATCTTGCCCAGGGCGGACTTTAATAGTGTGTGTCTGTCATGATAGTTTTGTAGGAAAAGTGCAATGTGTGTGTGTGTGTAATTAATTAAATTGAATTAACAATTGTTATTATATTTAATGGAGATTTGGGTTCGATTCCCACTGCGATCCATCTACCAATGTGTCCCTGAGCAGGACACTTAACCCCTAGGTGCTCCAACAATTGTAAGTCGCTTTGGAGAAAAGCATCAGCTGAATTACATGTAATGTAATAAATTGATTAATTAATTAAATTAATGGAAGGTTCCTGCTTATGTGTATGTGTGTTTGTGTGTACATAGCCACTATCAATATGGCTAAGCCATGATAGAAGAGTATTTACACACATTATTCACACACACACACACACACACATTGTGAGTTACATGCTGACAAAATGAAAAAAAGAGATTTCTTTTCCTTGCGTCTGCTGGTTGTGATGGCAATACGTGTTTGATGATTAGCTGCAAGAGCTTTACTTCTTAAACCTCAACCTCTTTCTTTCTGTCTTTCTAGCTTTTATGCGGTGTCAAGTTTTCCTTTATGAATTTACTACATGGCTCTACAGTATATACATATACTGTATATGTGTATATGTATATACATATATAGTTGCAAAGATTCTCTGTCTGTCATTTGTGCTGTCCCCTATAATGTTCACTATTCTCTTCTGGCATTTGTCATCTCCCTCCAGCACATTACTCTTAATTTCTTTCACCTCTCCATTGTCCTCTCGCACTCTTTCATCCCACTCTACAGCAGCTTCTCTCTCTCCTCCTCTCCAGGTTTAAATTTAGATTGGAGTTTCTCTCCACTGTATCCAGGCAACCTATCACCCATATGTAAAGAACCCTCAGTACGCAAGTCCTCCTTCTCTCCTCTCCTCTCCTCCGTCCCACTTTTTTTCTTTTCTATCCTTTCGTCTTATTTTCCTGGTGTTATTGTGTGTGTGTGCATGTGTCTGTGTTGTTGTGTTTATGCACTTGTCAAGGATGTAGAGTTGTGCCATGCAGTCATGTGTTGTGTGTGTGTGTGTGTGTTTGTGTGTGTGTGTGTGTGTGTGTGTGTGTTTGTGTGTTTGTGTGTGTGTGTGTGAGTAGAGCATTATTTCCCCCGGGAGTCACAGGCTGTGCTGACAGAGACACACATAGTTTATAATCACACCGGACAAATGTAAGGAGGACACACATGTAGGTTTACAACTAGCAATGTAGCACACACACACGTACAAGCAGGACATTAGCATATGCACCACACAGATTTAAGACATATCAGTTTATAACCCCATGTAGTTTGTATCTGATAAAAAAAGGCAATTTTTTTATAATACTCGCACAACATAGTGACTGTGTGTGTGTGTGTTTGTATGTGTGTGTGTGTGCTTGCGTGCTTGGGTGCGTGCATGTGCATGTGTCAGCTACAGTCCCTTCTCACCTGTCACCATGGTTGCCCCATGTGCACACACATTGTACACACATGTACATTACACATACAGGTAGACAGAGGGCAGTATGGGTAACTGTCACAGCAATTTCTAGTGGTTGAGAAATTTCCTAGGGGTAAATCCAACTTCATCACACACACATACACACATACACACACACACACACACACACACACACACACACACACACACACACACACACACACAAACCAGCATCTTCCACTAATCTTCTATGAATTCTTGCCCTCCTCCACAGTGCCTGGTGTTATATATTTATATGTATAGATTGTATACGTAGTGTCTGTGCTTTCTGCTCTGCTGTCTGTGCCGTTGGAGGAGGAACTGTACAGCCGGGTTGCCAAGGCATGGCCACTGAGCTGGGGAATAATGCATTAACCCTGCCGGCCTCTTATGCCCCTATAAACAGCCCAGTCTAGTCTAGTAGTTAGCGATTCGGGACTCTCTTGATTTCCACTCCGCCTCATGCAGATATTCAAAATCCCAGTTTTAGGAACAGGAGTCTTCTTCTTCGCCCAGAAAAAGAAAAGGGATATTGAAAAAAGCAAAAGACCTGCTTTTTAAAGCGTGAAGGCTACGTAATTGCGATATATGATCTCAACGCTAGATGGGAGAAATTCCTACACGTTAGACCTTTAAGAGTAAAATCCTAAGGTGACACGAAAGACTGAGGCACATTTTCTGAAATGACAGTGGTAGAGAATAAAGATATTTATATTAAAGAATATCAACTGTAATAGAATATATCAACAAAATGTGTATGATTGTTCTCTATGTGTCTTATTTTCGTTTTGTAGCTGTGTTCAAAGTCGTTCCCTATCACGGAAATAATGCACTATATGGTGTGTTAACCATCTTGTACGGGTGTTTGAATTTTCAGCAGTTCATTTCATTCACCATATAGTAGTAGTACACTATAAAATACCCACAGTGCACAGCTAATTTGAGTGTACACACAATGGACCCTACATTGTTGTATCCCATTCCACGATGCAACGCAGGCGTGTTTTCCAGTTGGACATGAAGAAGCAGCAAGTCACCGCAAAAAATACACACATACATACATACATACATACATGTACACACACACATACATACATACACACACACATATATACACACATACATACATACATTCATACATATACACATACACA
>NC_048428.1:5513154-5528531 GCF_013103735.1 Etheostoma cragini | reverse complement strand
ATATACAAACATACATACATACACACATACAGACATACAGCACATACATACGTACAGACACACACACACACACACACACACACACACACACACACACACACACACATATACATACAAACCTTTACCGTCCTGGGGTGGCCTTTAGCTCACCCAGTAAGAGCGTGCGCTCCATGTTGGCTGAGTCCGACCTGTGGCTCCGTGCTGCATGTCGTCCCCCATCTCTATACCCCCTAAATGTCTCTCACCTGTCACTTTAATAAAAGAAAAGAAAGAAAAAGAAAAGCCCTACAACATCATCTTAAAACAATAAACCTTTTACCATCCCCCTGAGTGCTCAGTACAGGACATATAAGAAGTATTTTTGTTTCGTTTTGCTTACATGATGGTTGGCACACCCGCTTCTATCACACCAATGGTCGGCAAACATACAGTACTGACGCAATGATATTTTCAGTGAGTGTCCAAAATTTGGATTGATCCTTTCCTATACAGTTCACTTTTTAATTAACACTATATAGAAGCTGGTGGGAAGGTTTGGAACACAGCTCAATTCCCCGTCACATACAGCACACAAGGGATGGATACAACCGAATGAACACCTGCTCAGTCCTTCTCAGTCCTAATTTTTTTGTTGACACACTCAAATGCTTTGTCTCAGCTCCGGGATCATGTCTGAACAGTTTGTACCCTTGTTCTACTAGATTGCATAATATTGTTAGTTAGCCCACTATTTTTTCAAACCTGTGTATGCAGGGAAAAAAAAATACATTGATCCCACTATGCACAGTCACACAGCCTGTGTATGCATACACGTGCCATTATTTTCTCTCTCTCTCTCTCTCTCTCTCTCTCTCTCACACACACACACACTCGCTCTCTTGCTCTCTCTCTCAATTAAATTTATTTCATATTGCCTTATTTGCATGAATGTCAGAAATAACAATATTGCCAAAGCATCAAGGATAATAATGTGAGAAGAAATACGTACTTACAATTCAGCAAGGGAACTAAAATATATAATTGCTCGCTGTCTCTCTTTCTCTTTCTCTTTCTCTCTCTCTCTCTCTCTCTCTCTCTCAGCCCCCTGTGTCTGTATCTCTGTCTTTCTCTCTCTTCCTTCCTCTCTGATTATCTTCAACGGAGCATCTCATCACTTTTGGGCAGTATATTTTTTTTCTCTTAACAAAACACTTCCCAGAATACCCATCTTCTCTCTCTCTTTCTCTCTCTCTCTCTCTCTCTCTCCTTCTTTAGTTCTCCCTCCCCTTGTTTCTACCATTATGTTTTCGGAGTAGTAGTAGTAGTAGTAGTAATACCAATAAGCAGCTGAACTGCACCACGGCTCCTTCTACAGCTAGTGGAAACCAACTCTCCTGTTTACGTCTTCTGTCTCTCTTCTCCCCTCCTCCTCGTCTCCTCTGTTGCATGTTGATTTGTTCAGTGATTCAGAGGAGTTAACATCCAGGCAGCTGTTAGCCAGAGCGCTGTTGGGTGTGTGTGTGTGTGTGGGGGGGGGAACGGTCCAAGAAACTCATTAAGATGTTAGAAAAAAAACTGAAGTGACGCCAGCGGTGATTTAATGGGGAACCGTGGGCCAGCTGAGGACTGATCCATGACTGAGCCGTGCAGAAGGAAAGCAGAACAGAGACAGAAGAAGGCAGCCTGAGTCTCACTGGCATCTGTGTGGAAGCTCTTGAATAGCTGGATGTTTAACACGCTACGGAAACGCTGCAACTCCCTCCATTTGTAAGTGGACAAAGAACAAGGACGAGCTTTACCCGTGGAGCAGGGGAATAGCGTGATCACCCTTCTTTCATGTGACATCTGACAGCTTCTCCAGGCATGAGACTTAGTCTATGGCACACTGGGCTGCGTCTGCACCGTGACCTCCTCCTCTTCCTCCTTCTCCTTGTAACACCACGTAGTGAAGTCTTGGCGTGGGTTTACGCGGCGGTAGGTCACGGACAACCAGGGGGCCACCCTGACCCTGACCCCGCCGCGGTGAGCTGCTGCTGAGGACCATGGTCCTGACGTTGCTGCTCAAGCTCCTCAACGTCTTCCTGCACCAGTCGACCGTCACTGCTGCCGCCGACCACTGCTGCCGCCCCCCGCCCTGCTGCCCGGCTGCTCTAATGCCGCGCCCGCCCGGCCTGCCGCTCTCTTGCCGCCGCGGGTGGGAGGCGAGAGAGCACCCACAATCTCTGCCCACCGAAGAGAGGGAGGTGAGAAAGAAATGGACCAAAAAAATTAAACTAATCACATTTTAGAGCACAACTTCCTTATGATCCCAAAAAAAGATGATTTTGCATGTTAAGTTTTGCAAGAAAACTCTTAATTTTTCTTGTGTTCTGTATGAAAAAATATTTTCAAATGACAAAAGTATTAGGTGTTTTCACTCTTGGTTTGTCCAACTTTTCACTGTTTTTGAACTTTAATAATTGCAACATCTTTGCAAAAGTCAATGATTTCAACATTATGTTATTCAATATAATATTATATAGTTGAGCTGCCCTCCTGGGGGAGAAAGTGCGTGTTAGATGCACAAGGCTTGACGGCTAAGACTTTGAAAAGGCACAAGGAAGTAGCATTTGAGATTTGTCTTTACTGACTCCTTAGTTAAAAACAATAGACATGTTGATTTCTTTTGAAATACGTTCATTCTTTAAATTATTTGTGAGAATGTTTTTTGTATACTTAAAGAATCTCCCCTTTAGTCCTGGATGCAACACAGCCAAGATTGCTGTGTGTGAAGTTGAGTCCCACACATCTTAAAGCCATTTCAGAACAATGTATGTCTGTGTGGAGTAGTTGGAGATGTTTAGGTCACTCAGAATGATGTATGTCATAGTTAAAAGCATATTTTCTTGTATCTCACCAGAAAACGAGGCTTGGCTCTGTTGCGGTGACCTTTTAAGTTTTACACTTCATTCTCTAGAGGGGTGTTAATTGAAATGAGCTCAGACAAAGAGCGGAGGAAGCACATCTGTCTAGTTGTGAGTTGTGGCAGAGATGGGCAGTAAGGAACACAAACGAGTAAGGCTTTAAAACGTTTTGCAAGGTCAGAAATTAACAAAGTTATTGAAGTACTACAGGGGTGTAACATGTTAATATCAGTCCCTTTATGCTGTTGTTGGTTTCTTCTCTGGCCTGCAGTATTTCGAGGCTTAAAGGTCCCCCAGTGGCTAGAAATGGCGATAGGTGTAAACTGGAAACTGGGTATCCTGCTCTGCCTTTGAGAAAATGAAAGGTCAGAGGGGCCAATCTGGAATCTTGCTCCTTATGAGGTCATAAGGGGAAAGCTTACCTCCTCTTTTTCTTCTTTGTCCGCCCAGAGAATTTGGCCTACCCATGAGAAAGAGACATTACGGCTGACAAACGAGCAAAGTGGCAGTTTGTCAAGGCCACAGCCCCCACCTTGCCCCCCCCCTTCCTCCTCAAAAGCTGCAGACTCCGAAATGGCCCATCCTAAGGAAAGCTCATTGTGGGACTGGCTCTAGTGGCTGGAATTCTGCACCAAGGCAGAATTTTGGGAAAAAGACTCATACATACAGTATTATGGGACCACTAAGGTCTATATAAAAGACATTCAGATACAGTATTAAGGGACCACTGAGGTTTATATAAAAGAGACTTCAGATACAGAATTAGAGGACCACTAAGGTCTATATAAAAGAGACTTCAGATACAGTATTAGGGGACCACTAAGGTCTATATAAAAGAGACTTCAGAAACAGTGTTATGGGACCACTAAGGTCTATATAAAAGAGACTTCAGATACAGTATTGGGGACCACTAAGGTCTATATAAAAGCATCCAAAGAGCACCATGTCATGGGACCTTTGAACTCAATCACTTTCTATCATGTCAGCTTTACTGGCGGGACATTGAGGGTAAAAGTAGTTTGAAAATGAGCTACATTTCTTGCCTACTCCATGAATAATTGTCGTTTGTTAAACTAGAAAGCTAAAACATTTAATTTGTTTTCAAATAATAAAAAAGAATCAAGCTTGCAGCATATTATGTAACTTCCTTTGACATTATCTCTATGTTAGAAGGGATAACAGCAAATAAAATACAAAGAATAACTGAATCTTATGACCAGAAATGGGGTTTTGGTCAAACATAGAAAAGATACATAGAAATATACAAGACATTGACGTTGGGTCCTACTGTCTCTGCCTCTCACACACATCCAGTTGTCAGGGATCAGCGGTCAAACAGGGAGCACATTTCCCCCTACTGTGCAGAGTATGTAGTCGTGATACAGACAAGCTGTCAGATATGCAATTTGGGCTCAGTCTCCACCCTCTCTTTCTCCCTTTTCACTCTCTCTCATTCTCTCTTCCTCCTACACAGCTTTCAGAAAGGCCCTGTTTGACACCTGAAAGCACCCGTAGTCCGCCAGCGTTAAAAGTTATGCAAGAGTTTGGCAAACCCAGAAATAGCACACAGCCGTGAATGCCATGGATTTTTGGGATTTTAGCAATTGAAGTGAAAATCCACCCTCACATATCTACAATTTCTTGACTACACATGAGCGTCCTCTGTGTAATACCAGCAGTGAAGTTGTGGGGAAAATAATATATACTGTAGGGCTGAAGTGTTTTTTTTTAGTGGGCTCTCCAATGGCTCACATCAGCTCACAGAGGGCTATTTGATATGATTTTCTTGCTGACATTTTCTGAACAATAGTGTATATATATATATATATATATATATATACAGTATATATATATACATATAACTTAAAGCCCATCAACGTACTTTGTAATGATAGTTTTTGTTATAAGAAGGCTGACCAATATTTGGCAGATTTTTGTTCCTTTTTAGAAGCAAAAAAATGCTTTTTTTAAAAAATCGGAATCGGTGTGTTTTAGATTCCTGTGAGATGTTCTGTCTTTAGGTAGAGAGTAGGATGAGTGGGTACAGTCTGTAGCTTTTGGAGACATTCATTCCTTGCTACATAACAGAACAAGTCAAATTTTTAAGATAAATCAAGTGTTGCCTTTCAAGTTGCTGGACTATGGCACAATATATGTAACTACGGATTTACCCTGTTTGGATGAGCAGCTGTTTGTATATGGTGTGTGATGGGTGCACATGTGGAGGCTTTTTTCTAAGTCAGTTTTTCTGTGGATATGTACTCTTTTGTACTCTGTGTGTGTGTGTGTGTGTGTGTGTGTGTGTGTTTGTAACAAAGAGAGCGAGCGTGTGCATCACAAGGAGCTTAGCCCTCACCAAAGTGGAGGTGTTGATAAGGAAAACATGAAAAACACGCTGATGTTGTCTGTGCATGTTTTCCTGGCTCGGCTCAGTTTGGCTGGGATTAGAAAACCTTCTGAGAGGATTTAATATGCACCCAACCTCTGTCACCCAACTGTGAGAGAGCTGTATTTTCTGGTGAGAGGATATGGAAAGGGGATGGCTGGGGAGCGGAGCGAGCATGTGAGGGAAGAAGGGATGCAGAGAGTGAAGGGGATTGTGGATGCTGCTGGGGAAATCAAATATAGGAATGTCCCACAGGGATTCAAGCACCGCTTGAATGTTACAAAAATTGACCTCTGAAGTCATGGAATGTGATGTTTAAATGTGTTAATTAACTGGCCTAGCTGGGCTTCCACTGCTATAGCCAGCATGGCAAACAGGGGTTTGTGATTTAAAAAATAAAAAAGGAGTAATGGAAAGACAGAGGAAGAAGGGTGGGTGGGTTGGCAGACATGTAGTCTCGCATTACTTGACCTTCCTTCCAAGGTCTGGCTAGTCCAAACAGCATTCTGTGATGGAAGAACAGCAAGCTCAGGTTTATTGGCATTTCTTTAAACCAATCACAATCATCATGGGCTTCACAAAGCACCGGACAGAGCCACGGTGCCGCTGCAAAATAGCCTCGGGAAGGAACTCGTGTTCATTCAAAGGTTGTTTTAGTCGTGCAACAGAAAACTCAGATTGGACAGATAGTCTAGCTAGCTGTCTGGAGTTACCCTGCAGAGATCTGAGGAGCAGGTAACCAAAGTCCACCGGAGGTTAGAATACCAACGCAAAGAAAGTGAAAGGTAATGGACATCCGGGCAAAATATCCGGTGGCAACAGAGCAATTCCGGAAGTGGAACGTCGTGGATTTAGAGTAGCAGACTTGTAATAAGTGAGAAACAGATGGAAGAGAACTATTCAGTTTGCTTTCTAAGCATTACACTACTGATCCCTGTATTATTGTGTCTTGAATTCACCCCCCCTAAAAAAAAAAACAGTTCCCAAATTGTTTTTAGCATTGAGAATTTCTGCTGTGTCCTTTTACATATTTCAGTGAAAATGATTGTTTGGGTTTTCTTTGAATGTACAGGGGTTTGAATTCCTGTGTGATTGTTGTAAAATGCGGTTGTATGATGCACAGTGGCTTGAGAAAGTTTACATACTGGATCTCTGAAGTAACAGGCCTTTAAAAATGAAAATGTGTCTGCCTCTACGGGATTTTAAGGAAGAACATCTTAAAGGAAGAACATTTATTTATTTATTTACAATACATTATTCATTCACAAAGAAAATTGGTGTTCTTAAAAGGTTGGATTATCCTATTTGTTTTGATTAAGGCATTAAGATCAATTTCCAAAAGATGTTTTTTTATTCCTCTTTTTAATCAACTTTAGCATGGGTGTGTAAACGTTCTCAAGCCACTGTATATACTTATATATACACTCATGTTTTTGTACGCTTATCCTCACTTGTGTCTGTTGTAGATATAATAAATCTTCATTAAAGTAGGACTGGGGCTGAGTATGTGTCATATGCCATTTGACATAAGACATTTACACATACAGAGAAGTTGACACAAAATGTGTGTAATAACTAGCATAAGATTCTGCACTGCTTCTGCAGCGGATGCCAGACATCAGTAGCACCTACACTGTGAACAGTCAGTACATTTCTCAACAACAACAATTGACAACAATCAATCTTTGCCACATTTAAACTCACCGCATGATTTCATGCACTTGTCAAACTAAGTGGTGCCACACAAGATCTGAAGGTTTCAACCCTGCCATATCTGAACCACATGAGGTTGGCTTTAATAAACTTTGTAACTGAGCTTTTTTTATGAATGTAGGCTGGGTCTTGGTAGAACATTTCCAGTGCCAATTAGTTTGTTTTCTACCCTTTTAACTAACAAAGACACTGTTCTATCTGTGTACATCCATGCATTCACACTATGTACGCTAGAAGAATGTGTGAATCAGTGTGTGTGTGTACGCCAAGTGTTTCTTGGACGTCAGTGACTTGGATAATAATTTGTGAATTAAAATGGTGCTTAGTGAAGCAGTGGGCTGTGAGACAAAGAGACGAGCTCTGTACTCATGTACCAACCCAGAGGAACCACAGGACGTGTGTGTGTGTGTGTGTGTGTGTGTGTGTGTGTGTGTGTGTGTGTGCGTGTGTGCGTGCATGTGTGGGTGTGTGTGTGAGAGAGAGAGAATTTGAACACCCCTACAAAATGGCTAACACACTATATAGTGCACTATTTCTGTGTTAGGGAACAATTTCGAACACAGCTGCTGTCATACACACAAAAAGAAAATAAGACATAGACATTTTGTTCATATCTTCTATTATGGTTGATCTTCTTTAATATAAATATCTTTATACTCTACCATTGTCATTTCAGAAATTGTTTCTCAGTTTTTCATGTCACCTTATGATTTTACTGTTAAAGGGATATTTCACCGATTAGCGTTAAGCTGTGTATCAGTAGAAACCCGGTAGTATTTTTGAATGGCCGTGCTTGCCTTCCTCATGTCGCCCTGAGACTAGATTTCTCTGTATTGTTGGAATGGAAAAAAGCCACTGATGATGCTAAAATTGTCATTTAGCGTCATTGAAAGGCCTTTTTGCACAGCGGCTATGAACAATGGCCATCTAGTTCCACATGTTTCAACCCGTCCATAAGGGGTGAAACTGTCACTAGTCGGTGCAAGTCAAGTGTAAACAACAGTGTACCAGACTATCTAGCTACCAGGCGTGCTAGCCTTCCCAGCAGATGCTGCTCCGTCGCTGGGTGCAGAAATGGGGGGGGCTTGTATCCAACTAACTACTCTTGGCTGGTAAGTTTGTGACCGTTAAATGCCGACCATTCTACATTCAACGCAAATTCACGGCTGTGTTTAAACTCTGTTAAAACCAAGCGCTTATGCTACCATTGCATTAGCTGAACTTTACAGAGCCAATGTGTGTGCACTCTTTCGAATGTTGTTTTTATATAATGTCATTTTTATATATTTTAAATGTGTAACACCAATTGAGCCTCGGTGAAACGTTTCATGTATATGGTTGAAATGACATTAAAACCCATTAGAGTTGACTAGACTGTCTATTATGTCTCTTTTCGGTTGGCGTAGCTTGGTAACGTAGGGAAGCGAAGCAAGTGCATTCTGGGGGGTGTTGTCTTTCATCCACATGAGCCAATAATACTTTTTTGGGCTTTTCTCGGTCTTGAAGGGACCAATTTCTAAAAGAAAATCACATTTCTACTACATAAATGACCCAATTTAATACTTCTTCATCTTTCCAGCGGTGAAATATCCCTTTAACAAAATGGAAAAATCCTTTGAAATGGCACCGACAACACAGCGGCATTAAACACACTAAAAAGTCAAATGTGCAAACAATAAGAAATACCAGAATTTGACTGTCAGAGAAGAACTGTACACAATATTTACTGGCTCACAAACCAAATAGTATCCCCAAACATCAGCTGACTAATACTGTAGGCATGCAGAGAGCCAGTGACAGATCCAGAGTTAGAGGGAAAACAGTCTTGCCCACTGCGAGACTGGGCTGTTTAGGCAACCAGGCTGTACAGTTCCTCCTCCAACGGCACAGACAGCAGAGCAGAAAGCACAGACACTACGTATACAATCTATACATATAAAGATATAACAACATATATGTGTGTGTGTGTGTGTGTGTGTGTGTGTGTGTGCCATTATGCCTCTGTATTAGGTTTGGGCTCCAAACAATATCCAAAGTGATCCCTGTGTTTGCACGCACACACATGTACACACTCATAACATAACAATGTGTACAAACAATCTCAAGCGCTAAGTTACACGTGTCATCACGTGTGCAACTGTCAACTGTTCACTAATATGCACAGATGATCTTGTGAACTCTGGCTTATTCAGTACACACACTCCGTGATTCAGTGTGACAGTTGCACACATGCAAAACAGTTGTTAGCCCAAACTGGATTGTACATGATTATTGCTCAGTCAAACGGCTCCTGTTTACACAGTGAGACCATCCATCCATGGAAAGCACTGGACTGATCCCTTGTATCCGTCCCATCTATCTTCTGCTTCCTGGCCTCTCTTTAGGTTGACACTGTGTGGTGTCTCATGGCTGCATTTAAATTTCAAGCCCCCTCTATGTTGGAGAGAAGGGAGAGATGGGCAGAGAAGGGTAAAAAGAGAGACAGAGATGGCTCTAGCTGAGACCATGGAAGAGACATGGGGACAAAGACAAAGAGGGATGGAGAGAAGAAAAGATATCCAGAGTGTGAGGGTGCTGATGAATATTGGAGGAGAAGGCTGCAAAAAGGAGGAGAAGGGGGAGGGAGAGGAGCTGGGGAAATATGCTGCTCTGTTAGGTCTTAATGGGAACTGTCAGAGCTGGAGAGAATAGGTCAGCCAGGAGGCCAATCATTGCTGCAGGCAGATAGCAAACTGATACACCGACACACACACATACACCGACACACACACAAACACACACACACACACACTCTCATAATAATAAGCATTGATACCAAGAAAAAAACGAATGCTTCTACACATACTCGTACAGCATATACACTGAAGTACTTAAAACCATGACACTAGACTAACTGTTGGAGGGACCTACTTGACCGTTGCCAAACCTCTAGCTATTGTCCAATCATAGCCTAGCAACTGTCCCGAGGCAGGACAGGTTTATCGGCTTTTGAAAAGAATGGCGGTGTATGTTTTTAGCCTTTATGAAACCAAAACCCAAGTTTTCAAAAGTGTAAGGAGTTGAATAAACTCTGTTTTTAATGGTTGTGAAGTAAGCTGCAAATGTTAGCATATTTTGCTAACAAAGTCTCTATACCCACATTGTAAAGCTAGCTTAGTATTACTTCCAAAGGCCGTGGCATATCATTACCTAAATCCATTATTTTGTTGGGTGAGAGGTGAGAATACCTATTTAGAATTGAAGCATCCATCCTGTGGAAGCCTAGACGCAATATCAGTGTTTTTTATTTTAGTAACTTTCACAAATCTTTTGATACATTTTTCAACTCTGACTACGTGAGCCCGTCTCTGTGTAACGTAAAGTTTTTCCTGCGTGTCTCTCTGAAACGTTAGACAGCCAATCACAAACATTATTTGAGCTTGGTAGAAGCATGCTGTGTGCTTATTGGCTCACTGACACTGGTAAGATTTACTCCTTCGGGTATTGAAATTGGGTCTTGAGTGACGAGGCATTTGTCAATACTCTGTCCTTTAGAGGCAATTAAGTTGGTGCCTAAAAAGTGTTAAATTTGGTACCCCGCCCAACGCCATATATAATGATGGGAAAAATTCGGACCAATTCTGCTCTGGCCCAATGGCCAGTGTCTATCTTACTCCAACTTCACCTCGTACCTTTAAGTTTTAAGTATTTGGGGACTGGTAGACCAGGAAATCAATACTCAGGATTCATCCAGTTACGTTGTAGCAAAACTTTAGTAAAAGATTTAGCAAAATAGAATACAAAGTAGATTTTGATGCAAGATGCATGATCTTCTCAGGAGACAGAACATTTGAGCTATGTCATACTGATTAGTGGCAATAGACACCATGGTGGGAGGATGGAGGGACCTGGATGGACTGTGTTAAGGGAGAGACAGTCTTGAAGGAGTTCCGAACCATGTGGTATGCACATATAGTATGCCAGGTCAGACCAGATCCAGGTCAGAGCCCGGAACTCTTTTATCCTCCTCCAGGTTTCCTACTCCCGCCATGGTGTCTATCGCCACCAGAGATGGCAAAAGTACTCACTTTCTGTACTTAAGTAGAAGTACAGATACTTGTGTTAAAAAATACTCCGGTAAAAGTGGAAGAACTGATTAAACTTCTTTACTCAAGTAAAAGTAACAAAGTACAGGCTTGGAAATTTACTTCAAGTATAAAAGTAAAAGTAGCCTTTCGAAAGCTACCTGGAGCACACAAATGTTACTAGAGAGCCGCTGAGGAACTTCAGTGGACATGGAGGACACGTCTTTATGTGGCAATGGCTACATTTTAAATGGATGTCTGCCAATAGGCCTAAATATATGATTATTATGACAGAGACTGGGACTCCAGGTTAATAAGATTCAGACTTATTAGCAAGATATGAATTCAGTTGTGAGAAGTCACAGATCCAGTTTTTATTTTTAATCTTTCCCCCTAACATAAAAATTAATCTACATTTATGTGTGTGCTCAAATATGGCTCTGGAAATAAAATAAAGGATTAAAATATGAATGACTAAACAGACATTAATGAAGAAGTTCCCCAGCACATTGGCCAGGAGTCCTTCTTGATGCCTTCTGTCTCAAACATCTCTCTCAGATAAGGCTGAGCATGATGGGAATGTCTTGCTGTTTTCGGCCCTCCATACTACTATGTGCTAACGTTAACACCATCCATACTACTATGTGCTAACGTTAGCGCCATCAAGCCTCAATGATTTGCTGTGAATTAATGCAGAATACTGAATCTGTTGAGTTGTCTTTGTCGTGCGTCAAATGCAACGTACAGTAGATGTATTTCCATCCATTTAGATTGAATATGGTATTGATGACGTAAACCATTATAAGGATAACTCCAGTGAAATGACGTGAAAGTTGAGAATTAGATTAGGACTGGATTAAAGATGATTCTGGTCCAACTTCACCCCAGGTGTGTCTGTTAAAACAGACGGAGACAACTTCTGTCTAGCTAAGTTTCCATCCACTTGTCAATTGAATTACAGTATCTGAAGTTTGGTCCAAAAAAAACAAAAAAAACACATGCGAATAAAGCTGGTGAAAGTGTTGATGCTTCATTAAGACCAACGTGCAACCTAGCTAACAGGTGAAGAACACCCCAAACCCACTAGCTAACTTACTTTAAATGTGAAGAACTACAGACCAATAACAGGCTTAAGTGAACTGACAACATGAGTTATACGACTTACAGTTCTCAAAGAAGCACACACACAATCTCAGCTGGTTATCCTCCGGACAGCTTGCCTCCTTTTCATTTCTCTCACTTTTTTCTCCGTGTGGCGCGCGCACCCGCTCGCTGTGTGAGGCGCGTGTCCGCGCTATTGTCCGACATGACAACCTCTTGTAAAAACAAAAGTAACGAGCCAATTTTGTAAAATGTAAGGAGTAGAAAGTACCGATATTTGTGTTAAAATGTAAGGAGTAGAAGTAAAAACTCGCCACAAAAATAAATAGTAATGTAAAGTAAAAATATCAGAAAAATCTACTTGAGTACAGTAACGAAGTATTTGTACTTCGTTACTTCCCATCTTTGATCGCCACTAATCAGTTGGACATAGCTCACATGTTCTGTCTCCTGTGAAGATAGCGAGATGCGCGCAAGCCTCTGAATTGCTCCCCCCCACTCTTCTGGCCTAAAAATGTGTTACTCTAAGATATTTTTTTAGATGCATTCTGTTCCAGGTGTTTATCAGGAGCACTTTGCTACAGTAATTCTGAAAATGTCTTATCTTACATATGCCAGACAAGAGGAGGGAGCAAGGCCATCCCAGGCTACAGGACATTTTATTCTCATACAATATATTTCTTCCACATAACCTGCTGTATATCCAGATTATGTCCATCTGGCTTTAAGTGTGCATTCAATGTCATGTCAGCATACATCGAGATAAACTTTTAGGGTGGTGAGTGTGTGTCATGTTTGTATGCAGTTATTATTACGATTGGGTCAGGAGCTTTGTACCATTTACACCTTTACGAAAGAGACATGATTTAATGTTGCATTATTTTATGGTTATCAAGCAGATGAGCTAGTGCTCCCAAAATAAGAACCGTGCGCTCTTCAGTCCTGGTGATTCACAGGCACCAGCACGGAAGAGTCTTGCAAAAGAAATTGAACCCTCTGATATTTTTATGTGCTTCTTTCACTGTTGTTTGAACGTGGTGCTTGCCAGGACAGACCGTTCTAATACTAAATATGGGCATATGTGAGCTGTGTTGTTTGACTATGTATGAAATATTGACCAGTGGCTCATCGTCAAATATTGACTGTTTGCTGAAGCTTTAGAAGCATCACAGCTGGGGAAAATCAAAGAAATGTATAGCAAAGACGGCAGGTGTTGAGGGAAATCTCAGCTTTTCTAGGCCTAAGGTATTTTGTGTAAGGCAACTTTATTTCTGTAGCCCATTTTAGCAACACTGCAATTCAAAGTGCTTACATAAAACAGCAATGTTAAACAATTACAACATATTTAGGAGACTATAAAAACAAGCTCAAATGGAATGAGAAAGATATACAGTACAAGAATTGTAGTTTAAGTGCAGTTTATAAAATGATTAGTGAGGCCTCCGGCTGTTTTACATATATTTGTCCTTGATTACTTTTCTCGGCAGATTAACTTGGATTACAACAAATATTACAAGTGATTGTGTTACTCCAGTTGGAATGATGTAAGTAGTATTTGTTTTAGGATTAGCAACAGAGCATGAGAATCCACATCTGCTGAACGCGCCGCTATAACAGTCCACAATTACTTGATTTAATAAAAGGCAGCGTCAAACAGAGAAGTGTTCAGCTTAGCTTAAAAAGAACTGATTAGCCGACCTACAGTTTTTTTCAGATATGTGGTGCATAAAAAACTGAATGCTTCTCCATGTAGACCAATCCCAGATAATCTGAAAGGATCTAGGTGCTTCCTAATTTAGCAGAAAATATGAAATGTATATGGCCTTAAACCATCCAGTGTTTTATGAACCATTAGAAGTATTTTGAAATCAATCATTTCAGAGACAGGGAGCTAGTGTATAGACCTCGAAACTGGAGTCATGTGATCCACCTTCTTGGTCTTAGTGAGGACTTGAGCAGCAACGCTCTGAATCAACTGCAGCTGTCTGATTGATTTTTTTTAGAGTGACCTGTAAAGACCCTGTTACAGTAGTCAAGTCTACTGAAGATTAAAGTATGGACTTGGTATGGAAAGTTTTATCCAATCAAATTGTTGATTGGTTCAATGCACTCAGTTTAATATTGTATCATATTACCTGGTGGTATGGCTATGTGTGTCTTACACATAAATATGGTAACTTGTTCTGTTGTTTTCCATAATCTGAGCCAGTGGAAGCATGTAGATGTTAAACAGAAGAGGTCCCACAATGGAACCTTGGGGAACGCCGCATGTCATATTTGTCCGCTCAGATGTGTAATTACCAACCCAAAGTAGTCCCTGTTCTGGATTCAAACCAGTTTAGTACTGTGCCAGAAAGTCCAACCCAGTTCCAATCGTTTTAGTAAAGCGTTAGACCGTGTCAAATGCAGAGCTGAAATCAAGTATTGCTAAGACTTCCACTGTCTGTGCTTGAGACTGCTTAAGAGCAGTCTCAGTGCTGTGTATGGCTGTTGGAACAATTACCGAAAGTCAAATACAATTAGAATGGTAAAAAACATGTATACTATTTGAATGCTCAAATTACTGTCTAAATGAGAATTTTTTTAATAAATATGTTGGCTAGTGTTAGCTAATCTCCTTTTTCTTGCCTTGGCCCACCCACATGTGTCACTCATGTCACGTCTTATAAACAATAAGTTAGTTGTGAGGTCAAAATTACCATTATGTACTGTCAAATGTCCTGAAATGCCCCCCTAAAGATGTCTCCTGGCATTGGAGTGAGTCATTAAACAAAATGGCACTCCACGTCTTTTCTTATTTACTCTAATCTCACTCATTAGCCTAAAGTCGGGAGGGGCTGACTCGATAAGAACAGCTGCAAATTTCAGTTAAAAAAAAACTCAAGATAGTGCTTGATAGCAACATCATTGATTAAAAAAAAACCGCCAAAGACTTGATGTTTAATAAAGCTAGTGTCAGCATATTAAAAGCATTATCTGACTGTTTTTTTATGGACAGGTTGTGTCTGATGAGCACTGGATGTCGAGTGCTTTTTGTTTCCTAGCGGACTCACCATTCTTTTTCTATTATCTATCACAACAGCAATCAAGGAAGTTATTGGTACATAGGGGCTTGTCCTGGAATAAGTCAGGAGGGCCACAAGCCGTGCAGGCTGGAACGAGACCATATCAATTAGAGCACACTGCATTTTATATATAAGAAACCTTATCGGGGGGGGGGAGACAAAGAAT
>NC_048428.1:5507963-5513054 GCF_013103735.1 Etheostoma cragini | reverse complement strand
GACATGGATGTGGAATGGGGCGGTGAAGGAGATGGATCCTCAAAGGCGTTGATGTTGCTGAGGGGGTTAGAGGGGGGGTTGAGATTCCTTGTCTCGGCTCTGACATTGCCCATAGTCAAATCTCTTCTTAGGCGGGGGCTGAGGTGGATCTATGCCACGCTGTGTTATGTCTTCCTCTTGTTTAGAGTCCTCTTGTCTCGTGTCCTTGGCAGAGGGGGGAAATGAGGGAGCCAGGAAGTAAAGTAGGTTAAAGGCATAGACAGTTAAAGAAGTGGATCAACAGATCCCGTTGTTCTGGTAGGAGACCAGTGAAGGAAAATAGAAGCACTTTTCGTATGCGTTATTGTGCAGCCTCCAACTGAGCTTGACAAGTAGTTGTGACGTGAGCAACCTGTCTGAAAGTTGTATGTTTTCTGGTAGATGTGCCAAGAGAAATGTCAGTCATTCCCAATCAGCAGAGACGGAGAGCATAGGTATATGTTAGGAGATAACATTGACACAGGCTAATTACTGCTAACTAACATGCTAGTTAACATTAGTAATTAAACCTTAACAGCTGATGGAAGTCCAAACTGTCTGTAAGCTTACCCTGACAATAGGTGATTTGTCAACTATGCGACAGTAAGTTGCGTGGTTATGACGCAATTGTTAGCCTATTTTTTTTTAAACGTCTAGTGCGGAGCCATAATGTAAGGTACAACGTAATGGAGCCTTTTATATATTGTTGTGTTTCTTTAGAAATAACAATGGACAAATAGATTCTTGAAATGCTTCAGATAAAAAGTTTTTTGCTGACAAAGTAGCGACAAAATGAATGACGGTCAATGGGATATTAATGCCATAATAGCGCCATAGGAGCTACGCTAAGAGAGGAGAGGCTTACCCCCATGGTTAAATGATGAACGGCTCTTCTCCTGACTTGTTAGGGGGAAAAGTCCATCTGCCTTAAAAAGATGTCCGCGGTCCCGGAAAAACTTAAAATTGTCAACAAAATGCAATAATAAGCCATCTCTATAACTCTCTAACTATTCTTCTGACGTAGAGGGCCACTGAGAAACACCTCAGTATTCAGAGAGCTGACTGTGTTCAGCAGATCAATACAGTCAATTATGGTGTTTGTACTGAACATGCTTTATACATTTCTTACACCAAAACACGCCGGACGCGGAAGTGCTGTGAATAGGAGCAAAGCTCCGTGAAGCGGAGCTATTTTTATTGTATCTGTCAGTGCACACGCACACACACACACACGCAGGCACATACACAAACACTCATAAATGCACACTCAACCAGCCACTCACTGGGGGAGAGAGAGAAAGGAGAGAGAGAATATTTTTCTCACTTTTTAGCTTTTTGTTTTTCTGTAAACTTGTCCCCCTCGACTCTGTTTATCCATCCTTATCTGTCTCGCCCAATAGCGCTCTGTTTCACACACTCCCTCTCTCCTTCAAATATATCCTATATATCCTATATATATCCTCCTACATATCCACACTCCTTATATTTCTTTATTTATATTTCTACTCTGATATTTCTATTATCTGTGCGACTGCAACATAGAGTTTCCCTTCGGGGATCAATGAAGTATTTCTGATTCTGATTCCTTCTTTCTCTCAATGTTTTTTCTCCCTTTCTTAATCGTTCCCTTCATCTCTGGGTCTTGTTTTATAAAAACAATCTATATTAGGTCAAAGTGGTTGTGTAACTTCACACTTGGCCCTGAGGAAGTGCACCACACACACACAGACAGACACACACACACACACACACACACACAGTCAATAACCGACAAGAAGGATTCTGAGGTGGGAGTTGGAGGGTTAACGTACAAAGGCACTGAAGAGAGGAGGAAAGAGGGGCGAGCTAGCTTTGTTCTGTTTGAAAACACTTCAAACGTCACCCAACATCGCTTAGAGCACCTTTAAGGGCAAAGCTATTGACAAACACAACCTTACTGTACATGGTCACAATTTGAGAATTTTGTGTCAAAACTTTTAAGATCGATTTTTGTACTTGACAGTATCGACATTATCGTGACATAACACTGTCATAACTATGACGTGACACTGTCATGAGTGTGTCACAAACCTTAGTGATTTTTGTACTTGACAGTATCGACATTATCGTGACATAACACTGTCTTAACTATGACGTGAGACTGTCATGAGTGTGTCACAAACCTTAGTGATTCATGACTTCTGTCATTGAGTGTCATTCGGTTTTTGTCATGACAAGTTTTGGTTGTCTTGATCATGACAACTTGACATTAATTAAAGTGACATTACCGAATGTTTTCTTTGTAATGACAACTTGACCTTAACCAGGATGCCTTTACCAGAAGATGTATATATGAATTACATTTTCATAATAGTGTCATTACAGACAGTTTTGTGAAATGTCCTGTCACACATCTCTCTGACCAAATGTTACAATGGGTCTCTAACCTTGACATCCTCTGTCATCCTTAATGTCAAATTGGCATTACAAAGACATGTTAAACAAATGTAATGCCAACTTTTCATGACCATGGCAACTTCTGGTAATGTCACATGTCACAGTTTTGTCCATACTGTCAAGCAAAGTGGTTTTTCTTTAATCATAGCTAAATCTCCCAATTTTACCTCCCATATCCACATTATCATGACATAAAGTTTTTGCTTGAATCACAAATATATCACCTAAATGGAATGAGGAGAAAAAAGAGTTTACCCTTGTGGTGTCCTCTTGGGTCAAAAACCGATGAACATTTGACATTTTCTTCCCTTTTGCAGAGTTTATTTTAGTTTTCACTAACACCACCTTAACACTAGTTTCACAGTACTTTTTTTGAATTCATAGTCAATAAACATCATTTATATTGCATTATACCTAATATTTGAGTTAAAAAAGCAGTGCTAATAGTTAAGATCAGAGGAACGTACAGATGATTTTAGTCAGGAAGGAAAGTGATCAGTTGTATATGCAAAGAGCGTTGTAAGGAATCCCATCCATATTTCAAAAATAAACATTTTTAAAGGGGTTAAATTTGACCCAAAGACAACAAGAGGGTTAAAAAAGTAAATTGTTTGAGTGATTTCAACCTTTTAATAGTGTGCCACTGATTTGCATTGCATCGCTATGACAATCTCAGGCACAGGATGGACTGCCTTCTAAAAAAGGGATCAGATTTAACGCAGCAGAACCAGATACATTGGCTTTTTATTCCACATTTTCTTCTTTCTTGTCAAAACCTGCTAACTCCCACAATGCAACTCTAAAAGTTTGGCCAGAGATTCAGATTTGATATGCTAGTATCTCCCAATGTAGCCTTGATCCTCTAGCCAACAGCGTGGATAAGGAGGGGGCCGCAGGATCCTGGTAAGATCCCACACCCCCAGATTGTTTTCATATTTAACTTGTAGACTTCAAACAGCTCCCTCGCTCCAATACATAAACACAAAAGTGGACACCCAGAGCTGAAGTGTATACCACATACAAATCCAGTGCACTCCAACAGTCTGTCTAATGAGCAGTCAAACAGAGAGGGGGATAGGAGGTTAGTTTGATTCCTCCATCAATGCCTCAAGGCTTTTCACAGAAATGTGTGTATTTTATTTTATTTATTTGTGTAGGAAACAGCAGTTGGTAACCATTGCTCTCTTATTAAAAATGTTCAGCATCCAGTTTACCAAGCAGGCTAGGAGTAAGCTTTGCTTGCTATCATGTGTCTCCATACTGTGTGTGTGTGTGTGTGTCTGTGTGTGTGTGTGTGTGTGTGTGTGTGTGTGTGTGAGAGGTTTGAAAAGTCCAGGGATATGGGTTAACTTTCTGGTCTTGAAAAATAAAAAAAAAACAGGCATTGCAACACTTTTTAACTAGACCAACTCTCATGTGGCTGATATAACGCTACAGGAAGTGAAGAGGGCTATTTGTATGACACACACTCCCATAATGCTTTGCGCTGATGAAAATGATTGAAAATGTCCTTGCTCCAACTCCCTCACTCTAAATTGGAACAAAGAGCCATTTGAAAGGATGACAATTAACGTCTGGCTAAAAATACCACTAGAACTGAGCTCAGAGGAATTTTCATTTTCTGTATCCATTTGTTTCCATCCTTAAACTGTAATTATTTACAAGCAGCCTCAGAAGCATCGCTGCCAAATTAATCTCACACAATTTGAGAAGTGGAAGCCTCCCAAAACCATAAGCACCCCCCACCCCACCAAGCAGATGCTGCCTAAATGCCTTCAGCTACAAGACCCGCACAAAGTTTTCAACAGGCAGGGTGTGAAGAGTTGGACTGAAGGGTTTGGGTCTTCTAATTTTTCTTTAACCCTCCTGTTGTCTTCTTGTCGAATTAGACTTTTCAAAAAGTTTCGATATCAAAAATTCGGGTTTCTTTTAAACAACTTTTCCAAAAAAGTAACGTGGATGGTTCCCAACAACGCTCCTCACAAGTTAAATAAATAATCAGTTCTTTTTTTTTAGCATTTGGAGAAAAACAATTGGTATGAAAACTTTATAAAAGTGTAAAAAGACAGAGAATAATTTCAATAAAAGTGACTAAAATGTGAACAAATGTCAAATAAAGTAACAAAAATGTCAAAGAATAAGTGACAAGTGTAAAAAAACAAAAAAAGCTTATTTTTGGGAATAACCTACAAAAATTTGAAAAAGGTTCAGACAAAAAGTGACAAAATCATTTGGGGAAAACCACAAAAGGGTCAGAAAAGACAACCATAACCTTGATAAAAGCGTTTTCGTTTTCAATTTTGACTCAGAAAAACAAAAATTTCCAGGTCGATGGTAAGACTAGACGAGGGTTAATTATGTCTGGTACCTTTGTGTTTGATCAGACGCAACAAAAGAACGATTTTCTAAGATAGACGCAGCTTGCACCAGTAATTAGTGTTAAGGCAAACCAACCAGATTACCGGCCGTGGGACAGTCTGGGGGGGGGTCGGTGTCTTAAGTCTGGTCATCAGTCGGAGGAGCCGTCGGTGTCCATTTTGGCCGATTTGACCAGAGTGAGTAGAGTAGCCAAAAATTGTACTCAAGTAAAAGTACTGTTACTTCAGAATAATATGACTCAAGTAAAAGTAAAAGTAG
>NC_048428.1:5501356-5507863 GCF_013103735.1 Etheostoma cragini | reverse complement strand
ATATATATATATATATATATATATATATATATATATATATACGTTTAGGAGATGTTCAAAACATGTGTAAAAGACAAAGATTTGCCTATCCACAGCAAAAACAAACATGACTGCTCCATGTTTTTTCAAGTTAGATGTTGAGTTTTTGAAAGCTGAAATGTCCGTTTGTTTTGGTCGACACAGAAGGCACCGCATAGTGTAGCCGCTGTTTCGCACTTTTATCAAAAGGTAAACATGCTTTTGCTATGAGGCCGGGGGGGGGTCCTCCTTGTCTGTGTCTGCATTGCCGACGCTTGATTCATGACATCTTTGTTTTGCTACGACTGTAAAGCTAACCTGTCCCGCTGCTGAGATCGAGTATTGTCGCTTGACGAGACTGCACAACGCCGTTTGATTGGTGAAACACAGTCACGTGGCAGAGCCTTTAGCGGAAGTCTCTCTCTCTCTGTCAAAATGAAACATTAAAATGGGGCGCACGCGGGGGGGATAAAAACAATGCCGCGTAGAATACCACAGAGGTAAAAAGAAAAGTAACGAGCTGTTTGTAGCCTAGTGTAGCGGAGTAAGAGTACATTTTCTTCTTCACAAATCTACTCAAGTAAAAGTAAAAGTATAGTGATTTAAAACTACTCCTAGAAGTATTAATTTTTCAAAAACTTACTCAAGTAACTGTAACGGAGTAAATGTAACTCGTTACTACCCACCTCTGGATTTGACCTGTTGAATCAGCCAGTGGGCAGCCGGACTCAATGACCAATCTGATTGGTGGATTGCGAGCCCTTGACTAGCGAATCAGTGCATGAGAAACCCAGACCTGACAACGCAGGTCTGGGTTCTGAGTGTCTGTCCGGACATCTTCTCATTACTAGCCATCTTACTTTCTTTCGAGAAATGACAACAGCGATTCTTCTTGACTACTTTCAACACTTTCTGATGAAAACGATGCCTGAGCAGAGATGTTCCTTCATTTCCTGTTTTGATTTTACAGATTAGAGCCACCTGCTGTTGTGAAGACGTTACGTCTCATGCACGCCAGACTAAAACAACGTACACAAATTCCAACAAAACAAGTTCCTTCCCGAGGCTGTTTTGCAGCGGCACCGGGGCTCCGTCCGGCAACCATGCCGATTGTGATTGGTTTAAACCAAGTAAAACCGAAGGAGGTTTCTCCCCCATCCCAGAGTGCTCTGTGGACTATCCAGACCCTCCTTCGCAGCGCTGCAGAGGAGGGTCTGCGAAGCAAGACTAGGTGCATGAGAAACACTCAATCTTTTTTTCATTTCCTTTTTCTTCTCTCCATATATTTTATCTTTCCATCTTTCTTTTAATTTCCGTCTGTACTGTGTTTACTCTTCCTCCACTTCAGCTTAATTGAACATTTAAAATCTTTGGTGCCCACGCTGTTGTATAATATTAACAATTTTTTGCTTTCGGAAAAGATGTATCCTTTTTTTCTTCTTATCACTTTTCTCATTAAAGCAAAAAAACTAAACAAATAATACTACTATTAATAATAAGTATTATAATAATAATAATAATAATAATAATAATAATAATAATAATAATAATAATAATAATAATAATAATAATAATTAGAATCAGAATAGACTTCTAAAATTGTTATATTCTCCTTCCAGTAGAAAGAATGACACGTTTGAGGGTTTGGGTCTGACATCTTGGGTTGAAATTTGATTTGCATCTTGTTGAAAATCATCTTCTCTTGTCCTTTTATCTGATCTCCTATCACTGGAAACCATACAGTGTCATATAATAATAAATAATAAAGAATAGAGTTCAGTTTGCATGTAGCCTGTATTATACTGCCCTTTGACATAAATGACTATTTTTTAACAGTTAATTGAGAAAATCTAAACTCTAAAACTTGCCCCTTTAACTGCCGTTTTAGCCCAGTGGAAGCTCGTACATGTAGCTGCTACTTAGCTTTTTCAATTCAAATCACACGCATATTGACAATCAACATTAATGTAAAAAATGGCTGGAATTCTTCTTTTAATCTGACCTTCACGCGGTGTACCAGATGCAGTCCAAGCAAATCCCCATCAGATTTAGGGATGGGTGTCAAACTCTTGCAAAAATGATGCAGAATTTGCTGATGACACTGCTGTCTGCTGGAACCCCCCCCCCTCATCTTCACCCTCCAGTGCAGTCCAAACTCTGCCCTATCTGCACTTAAATTTGACTTGACATCTGCACTCTTAACTGTCCTCATGGCAATGATTTTTAGTTTCACACAGATGGCTTAAAATAACCCGCAAGATACTCCAGGAGGGAAAGCGCAGCTGTGGGCCAATCAACTGTGTGTGTGTGTGTGTGTGTGTGTGTGTGTGTGTGTGTGTGTGTGTGTGCGTGTGCGTGTGCGCTCTCACACTTGTAAACGTGTTAATGTAGGCTGTCTAGACACACTGTGAATAAAGCTATGAGATAATGCTAGATATCTGTGTGCCCTTAAATTGCACACATACAGAAAATGTGCTTTAAAAAATGGCAATCAATACAGTTGCCAAGACAATCTTGAGTATTACAGTATCTCTGTGAATAAAATACCAGTGCAAGAGGGAGTTCATGCAAGCGGGGACTTGCTTAAAATCCATTCAATTCATAAATACTTGGAAATAAAGTCTTTGAAGAAGCCAGAAGCTTCTGGCCTGGATAAGAAAAAGCTGGCTCAGTTACAAAGAGGATATACGCTGAAAATATTCATGCCAATCTTTAATAAATAAAGCCAATGATATTGTGCCTAATCTTGGTATCTATAAGAAAAACTCCTTAGGAAATACGGAAAGAATGAGAGATATGAGCCGCTCGCACCAGATGTTCTAGGGATATAAGTAAGTACATGAATGTCTGCCCTTGGTGAAGAAGAGACGGACAGCGGAAAAGAGAAAGAGGAATAATTAAAGCGGGAGCTAGGATGAAGGGCGACTGATAGAAAGTAAAAAGTGTAAGAGAGAGAGAGAGGGATGAAAAACGGGCCACACAAGCAGGAGAAGAAAAGAAGATGAGACAGGAAGGATCAATGTTAATAGGCACAGGATGAATGAAAAGGGACTTGGCTTCACGCTGCGTGGAAGAAGAGAAGGAGGTGGAAAGACGGAGTGAGGACTGGACGGAGGACACGAGCCATGCAGGGAAGAAAACTAGAAAGAAGAAAAGAAGAATTATTTAGCAGGTCAAAGGGAGGGCAGGGAGAAAAAGGAATAACAGACAAAAGTAAGGAAAGTTAAATGGATTAAATTGAGAAAAAAGACCTGGAATACATGACTCAGAATCACAATAAGGATATCAGAATCTCATACCAAGACTTTCTTTTATAGCTCTACCTTGTCCTTTTTTGATTCTGGTGTGTTTTTTCATTTTATTATCAGTATGAATCTTGTTTGAACTGCTCACCCTCTGTGTGCCTCTGTCAGTCTGCTGTGTGTCTGTTGGTCTGATGCTCTGGTGCTCAATTTTTGTTTCAAGTTCACAACATTATTATTTGGGAGATCCTATATGGTCACACCGCAGACATGCAGAGTGGATCATTTTGAAAAAAAAAATTGACATTTTGGAAATGGACAATGGTCAATGGAAAAAAATGTATGTGAATAGGCTTCTTCACCAATTATTTCTGACTTCTGAAAGCTATAGAGCATAGTTTCACCTCCATGAGGAATTCTAAATGATGACAACAACACTGTTGGTGCGTCCACATGATACAAGCCTTCCGTGATTGCGCACCCAACCCTCCCCTCCTCTCCTCCACAAAGTTACTAGTAGCCAAGGAGGACATGGAGGATTTCGCTTAAAAAAAAAAAAGTATTGTTTATTCCTCCAACTCCTTTCTGTCCCTTAAAACTCAGGGAGTCATGCATACAATTATACAATACACACTATAATGTGAATAATGTGACAACAATGTGTGTCTGTTCTAAAACTTCTGGCTGTATTGTAACTTGCATACTATCTGTATAGTACACACTACTATGTAAAGCTCACCGTGTTCTTTATAAGAGAGTGTGTGTGTGAGAGGTAATGATTCACCTCAAGGCTAAAGTGCTTAGTGTTGTATCAGATTGAAGTATATTGTAAGGTATTTTGATAGTTTTACATGTAACGGTATGGCAGCAGTATAATTGTCCACAATAAGCCACCTTAGCTGTAATGCATTCCTCCATTCATGCATTCGCGTTATTCTACTGTTTATCTTCTGCATGCAACAGCACACAGAGAAGGTCAGGCTAATCTCTCTTCTTGTGTTCCGTAGCTCAGTGTTTCTTCTGCGCTCGCTTTTAGCACAGCAGCCGATCTTCTGCAGTTCACTGTGTGATTGTATAAAGCAGAGACCCGAGGCAGGCTGTGCTAATGCGTCTGTATACTGATTCATTCCTGCTCTCGCCCGGGGCGAGCAGTGCAGGCGATGGAATACATTACTGCAAGTTAAGCTACTTAGAACTGCTCCGTAACACCCAAGATTTCATTCATGGCGTGTGTTTGTGTGTGAGCCGGGAGATGGAGGGAAAAGTGTGTGTGTGTGTTTGTGTGTGTGTGTGTGTGTTTGTGTATGAGGCGGAAGATGGAGGGAAAAGTGTGTGTGTGTGTGTGTGCGTGTGTGTGTATGAGGCGGAAGATGGAGGGAAAAGTGTGTGTTTGTGTGTGTGTGTTTGTGTGTGCGTGTGTGTTTGGGAGGCGGAAGATGGAGGGAAATGTTTGCAAGTATTTGTGTGTGTGTGTGTGTTTGTGTGTGTGTGTGTGTGCGTATATATACAGTAAATGTTTTGGAATACAGTTACATATTGGGGCTTGTCACTTGTCCATTTTGAGTCAAAGCCTTCTTGTTAGAGCCGATGTAGTCTATATCCACAACCTTCCACTTCTGGGACTGCTCCGTTGCCGCCGTAAAAATTGTCTTATGTCCTTTTTTTTGGCCGGATGTCTGTTACTTTCCTCTTTCTTTGTGTTGTAATTCTAACCTCTGGTGGCTTTCTTAGGACTATAGTTACCTGATCCTGAGATGTCTGTGACTAGAACTACTTTTCAACAAACACAAGTTCCACCAAAACAAGTTCCTTCCCGAGGATATTTGGCAGCGGCCCCGTGGCTCCGTGCAGGGCCTCGCCCATGACAATTGTGATTGATTTAAAGAAACGCCACTAAACCAGAGAGTGTGTTTCTCCCATCCCAGAATGCTGTGTGGTCTACCCAGACCCTCCTTCGTGCTGTGGAGGAAGGCCTGGCTATGCAAGACTAAAGCCACAGAGGATATAACTGTGTGTGTGTGTGTGTGTGTGTGTGTGTGTGTGTGTGTGTGAGGGGTCAACTCGCTGCCTGGGAGGGTAACCTTAAGAGGGTCGGGGCCTTCAGAACAGCTCTTGTCATCTTCAGAGGACACTAGCTCTATCGCTGTAATTGCAAAATGCTATTAGCCATGGAATACAGCACGCATGGCATGGAAGTCAATGTATATTTCATAGGCTGTGTGCAAAACGTGTGTGTGTGTGTGTGTGTGTGTGTTTATAGTATGCATGTTTGCCATCTAATTTTTCATCACGTTGTGTAAACAGTCTCAAGGTAATACAGTGTACTCTATTTCTCCCTTCTCTCCTCCCCCATGGTTTGAATGTAACGTTCATTAATATGAGAAAGCTACGCACTAAAGCTTTAAGTTGTATCTGTGGTTTGTTGGAGCAGATGATGCAATAACATTTTCTGTATGAATCAAACAATAACGTTTTATCTTTTCTTATCTTCTCTCTCTCAGGTGCTGTCTCTGGGTGCCGATGTGTTGCCGGAGTACAAGCTCCAGGCCCCCCGCATCCACAAGTGGACGGTGTTGCACTACAGCCCGTTCAAGGCGGTGTGGGACTGGCTGATCCTGCTGCTGGTCATCTACACCGCCATCCTGACACCCTACTCAGCCGCATTCCTCCTCAACGACCAGGTGGGCTCCCATCTAGGGACACAATCATTCAACAAACCCATGTCAAGTCCTACACATTTTAGTTATAGCACAATCACACATGACATAGGGCTTTGCATCTATACAACATGCAATCCAATACAAACTTTTGAATAGAGATGGTCTGATAGCATTTTTTGCTTCCTGATACCAAACTTGCGTATCGGCCAATACCGAGTACTGATCCGATACCAGCGTGTCATATATATTTTTATATATATTCCTGTATGGATGGGATATGATTTTTACTCTGTGGTCGGTCTAGCTCAGGTTAAACTCTCAAACAATGAACGCCACAGAACTTTCTTTTTTTATCCACTTTGACAGTCAACAGAAAAAGAAATAAACTGCTTTAAAGTAGATTTTCTTTAGGACTTTATTACATGATATCGGATCTGAGTATAACCTCCAGTACTTCCTGATACTGATACCAGCGTTTTATGTTACGGTGGGGGGTGAGGTGAGGACCCAAATGCAACAGGCAGCAGGCCGGAGGGAGCTTCACTAAAGCGTTTATTGAAAATGCAACAAAAGGAGAAAAAGGCAAA
>NC_048428.1:5496672-5501256 GCF_013103735.1 Etheostoma cragini | reverse complement strand
ATATATATATATATATATATATATATATATATATATATATATATATATATATATACAGTATACCATACTATATATAACCCCTAAAAATACAATGGAATTCTGTGTAATTTCATTCAGTGCAATATTTATTTATTATTTAGTGCTTAACCATTTCATCTAATTTCTGTGCAATATCTAGTACTCAGGACTTTAAATACGCCAGTAACTATTTTATTTGCATAATGTGTACACAAACCCTTTATCTTTCTTACCATTTTATATAGTTGCTCTCAGGAACTGTGCACCACTTTCCCCCTCTCTTTTTTTACTTCTTCTGCTTTACTTAGGTTCTATACATTTTATATTTTTGTATTTCCTGTAAAGGGGTTGTTTTTTAATCTCGTTGCACAGGTACTGCACTTGTGTATAATGACTATAAAGGCATTATATTCTATTCTACACATTGTAGGGGCACGCAGGAAAAACTATGTTCCACAGAGACGCGGCTCACGTAGTAGGAGATGAGAAATAAATTAAAAGATTTGTGTCATAATTTGTAATATTGTCATTTGTTTTAGTTAAAGTAGATAGGTAACTGGTATCAAAGTCACAATGTTGGTATCATCCATTCAATCTTTTTAAGGATACCCAGCCCGAACCTTAGCCCTAGAAGTTGTGTTTCTGTTGCCTTGATTTTATTGTGCAAAAAAACAAAAAAAACATGTCTCCCTCCTTCATGCCATACCTCCTCTCCGCTGCGGTAGATGAGCAGGTCAAATGGAATGGCAGCCACCATGTCGATGAGGAACCAGCCTTTGAAGTAGTGGACGGCGATACGCACCGGGTGGCTCACCACCTCATCATTAGCATTCACATATGTTGTCCTGACAGAAAGAATGCAGATTATATTGAAATTACTGACTTTAATAGTTGTTATTCTGATACTTTTGACACAACAACTACAAATGTTCAGGGGTTTCACAGAATAGTCGATTATTTGAATATTCAACCATCAGAACTACTAATCGGCGTGGTGCATTATTGTTGAATATTTGGTCATCTGTGATTCTGACATGACTCAGTAATATAGTGGCAATGTATCAGATATGCATGTAACTCCATCAGATATGCAGCAGGGGGCGGTGTGGGTAAAGCAGCTGACATGGAGCGGACGTTTTCCGCTAACCAGGACTGCAAAATGAGGAGACGAAACGAGGACTGGAGCGGCAGCGTGCAAACTGTCAGTTTTATCACAAACACACAGATGTTGGTAGGGTGACCAGCTGAGAATGGGTCAGATTGGGGACGGGACGGGGGGACGGTGGGACAATGGTTAACATGAATTTCAAAACTTTGCACCAAAATGATATATTATTTTTCATATTTCAGGAACTTTCTTGCATGTGAACCCGAAAATACAAATAAAAAAAATCCTTAAAATCATGAAATCAAGTGTCATGTTATCTCTACGGTAACAAACTTTATTAAATTTCCTTAAACAAAGCTTCATTAAATATGCAGGCATTCAAGTTTGATGGCATACGTGTAACTATATCCTGCATATATTTGACCATTCGTCGACTATTGGGGAGTAGTTGATGACCACTAAACAACACTATTGGCTAAAAACAAACCCAAAGTATTGGTCTGTCCAGTTGTGCTGTAAGTTATATGTACCCCCCCATGTGAAATACCAAACTCCTTCCTACACTAAAATGCTTTGTTTGCATCACATAAACTGCAGTAATCCCGGGGTGTTTCCCTACCCAGTCCGTTCTGGTGTTTTACCTACGAGTTCAGGGGGTCCCGGGACACCAGCCTGAGCCTCCATTTCAACAATGATTGAATGAAATAGCAATGCGGGTCATCAAATTTGCACCTAGCCGCCTACGTAGGGCCTACGTACTGTTGCAGCCGATGAGCAGCCGACGGGAGCTGGCTGCAGGACGACTCCATCACCATGATCCGTTTTTAATGTTCTCTCAGACTAGAACTACTCCACAATCTGCTCTTGAGACTTTGCTCAAATTTTTGGGCAGGATTCGGGACAACAGCTTGGATTTCAGGACTGTCTCGAATGTTTTGGAACGTCTGGTCCCCCTAGATGTTGGATAGTTTCAGTGTTCATTGTGGTGAATAGGCTAAGTTTTGAATATTTGTTTACATATGGAGCCAGATGTTTCTTTATTACCTACGAGAAAATAAATCATCTGAGAGGAAAAAAAAGTTTGATCACACCTCGAGGTTGGTGGAATAGCAAGCTAGCGTTAGCGAGCTAACCAACCAGCCCGCTTATACGTAAATACATTTTATTTTACATTTGATCTAATCACTTTTATTTTTGTTTTGAGAGCGAGAAGAAACACATTTTGAGAGAATTTTTTTTCACACAGATTGCAAAAAATATATTAAAAGTTTAAAAAAGAATTTTGAGAGAGATTTTTTTCTCAGAAAATATTTTTAAAATTTAAAATTTATATTTATATTTAAGATCTCAAATATTCTTTTTTTTGCTATTGGTATGAAAACTTTCTGTCAAATATAGTTTTTTCTCATAAAATGCCTTTTTACTATCAGTGTGATAAAAAATGTTCTCTCTCAGATCTTTTATTTTCTCGCATTTAATAAAGAAACAAATCTAGCTCCATATTTGCACTGTTTCTATGCTTTTTTTAATTTGAACTTGCCATCTGAGGACAACCTGTTAACAATCTGAGTCCTTATGGCAGCTCATTTGGATGTTGATGTTTTTCAAGGAACAAATAACATTTATAAACTTCATTAAATCTGCATCTGTATACATCATTCATATGTTAGACCACTCGTCGCCTATTGGGGAGTAGTTGTTGTACTAAAGTTGATGACCACTAAACACTATTGGTCAATGCTCTACAAAGGGGAAAACCACTTTGTAGCATATTCTAACCATTCCTATTATCAAATATGCTAACAGAGTTTCTTCTTCTACAACCAGTGTTTCATGAGGAGAGAGCACAGTGTTTGGGAATTAGACCTGCAGCATTTATGTCTTTATTTTTACCAAAAATTCTGCTACTACTGCTGCCGGGGCAGTTTCTACTACAAATACAAACAATGTTAACGTATTACTATTACTTCTACTACTACTACTACTACTACTACTACTATTATACTGTATCCTAAAGTGTTTAAAGTCTCACCTGAAGTTGATGAGGATGTCAATGATGAACATGATGTCCACTATGAGGTCCACCACGTTGAGAGGCGAGCAGGAGTAACCACAGTTCTGCTTGGCTACCTCTTCCTGAATGGAGAGGAGAGGAGAGAAAAGGAAAGGAAAGAAGAGGAGAGAAGGGAAGAGTAGAGGAGACAAGATGCAAGGAGAGGAGAGACGAGCAGAGGAGAGGACAGAAAGGAGAGGAGAGAGAAAAAAGGAGAGGCGAGGAGAAGAGAGGGGAGAAGGGGAGAGGAAAGGAAAGGAGAGGATAGAAGGGGAGAGGAGAGAAAAAAGAGGAGAGGAGAGGAGGGGGAGGGAAGAGAAGAGGACCATAAAAGAGAGCAGAGCAGAAAAACAGAGAAGAGCAGAGAATTTTACAATACAGCTCTAAAAATAGAACAGCTTCAAATGTATTAGCATTAGAGGAATCAAGATGATTTCCACACACATGTGGACCGAAAGTAGGGCAGGATCCAAGTCTTAGGAGAAGCTCTGGCACTTTAACACACACATCAGGTGGAAACAAAAGCTACACAGTAATAAGCTTGATATTTGATAAGAGATACATTTTCCTGAGAAATACTAGCTACCTTTACTTAGGCTAAATACTCAGTGCCATGGAAATCCTCTGTGTCCAATAATAGTAAATTTATCACTAGTATCCGACTTTGTCACAGTGGAAGTCCGTTCTGCTCTGTTCATGTGCTGTGGAGAGAGAATGGTGATGCTGCTGAACTACTGTTCTTACTAAATCAACATTTACTTTCTATCAAATGAATAGATACTATTCATTATTGTAAATTAAAACAGAAATAAGCAGTGACAGATATTTGTAGTACACGGAAACTTCCTAAAAACTAAAACCAAGAAAACTAAACTGAAACTATATTTCCAGGTTAACAAAAACAATGAAAGTAATTACAAATGAACGTAATTCATTTCAATTAACATCTATTATACGGTATATCACTACTGAAAACTCACTGGTGACTTTGAACTACGGAGTTTGAAGAGACTTCAATCGTTATATACAGTCTATGGCTAAAGTAGATTAAAAATCAAACATCATGTCTATTCTCCACACATGTATTTTGAATATTTATGTAGTTCCACCTGGCCCCAACAAAAAAACTGATTAAAACTACTGTAAAACTAAAACTAAATATATAAAACAGAAAAACAGTATACATACTCTGAAAAATAACTCTAACTTAACTAAAATGGAATTGAAAAGTCATAACTGAAATAAAATGAAAACTAATTGAAAATTCAAAAGTAGAGATGTTCTGATACTGATACCAGTATCGGCATCGCCTCCAGTACTGCCTAAAACTGTTGTGGTTTGGGGTTTTGTTCGGGGTTATTTTCCCCGTTTTGCCTTCCCTGTGTTTTTGTCTCTGTTTTCTCCC